>NW_024070189.1:106456511-106494621 GCF_014754425.2 Oryx dammah | reverse complement strand
TCTCTGGCCAAAGCTGCCTGTTAGAGGAATCCAGTATCTCATAGGAATGGACCTCCTTCTTTGGCCAAGAGCCAGTGAGGGACCTGTGGCCTTGTGAGCAGAGGGGAGGCTTAGGGCACCTCAGGGGGTGTCTCTCAGTTGCACTCCCACAGTAGAGAGAGAGAGGCATTTTCATGGATACCACTGTCTACCCCTGTCCTTCTCAGCCCTGCTTCTGCACACAGGTCAAGAGCAGGCTCCTCATGAGCCTCCCTTCCTGAGGGGAAGAGACAAACCGTAGTCCCTTCCACCAGGTGTTGATCTGGGAGCCACAGCAGGTCCTCATCCTCCGCATTGTTCATTCCTGAAGTGTACGAGTCTGGTGGTGCAAACCGGACCCTGTGGTCCACGCAGCAGTCGTCCTCCCGGCCCTCACGTATGTGATGGGAGCTGATACACTTGGCAGCTGATACTCCTGGCAGACTGACCCCTGCATTTGTTCTTTGGTCTGGAGTTAAGAGTTATCTTGATTGGCAAGGCCAAGTGGAAACGTGAAGCTGCTGTCCCCAAGATAGTACATCAAAAACGGTACTGAGCTCTGGGAGCTGGGGGAGAATGGAGGAGATTACTGCCACCATTAGAACCTGAAAATGTCAGGGTGGTGGTCCCTCCTAGCTCAGTTTAATTCACCAGTCCAGCCCGTGAAGAAACTAGATGGATGCTAGAGAATGTCGACCACCGAGACTTAGCTGACCAGGGGTCCTGATTGTAGCTGCTGTGCTGGACATGGTGGTGTTGCCAGAGCAGATTAATAAGGCCTTATGTGTGTCACATGGTCATTGATTGGGCGAATGCATTCTCCCATACTGATTAGATAAGAGGATCAGAAACCATGTGAGATGGACAGCAATCTTCTGTCACAGTTTTGCCCCAGGCCTGGGTCATAATATAGTTGGAAGAGATCTGGACCAGTCTCCGTTTATTAGCTGGCCTCCATGACCACCGTCTACCACCAGCTGGGGGAGGCACGATGTTGTTTTGAGTCTTTGACTTTCAGTGTCCACTTAGCACTTCAGTGTCTGCTTAGGCTCCTGTCCCCAGATACAGCCATCTGAGTAAGCGGTCATAGGTACATGTGAGGAAACCAGGTCAGTGGACAGTTGCTACACTTCTTCAGGCAGCGGGTTCTAGATGGAGACCTGATGAGGAATGACAACACCCTCAGCCTCGACTCCTCTGCTCCTGCCCTTGTCTGGTTACAGGTGTTTCGTATACCTTTGTTGGCTGCCCCAGGGGTGCCATCCCCATACTCTGGGCGTCAAGCCCCCAAATTTAGGTGGCATTTGTGTTTTACTGGGTATTTCTTGTTTTCCTTGTTTGGGATGGTTTTCAGGATTCGAAGGGGCAGAATTGTCTTTACTCTGCATCTTCAAAGTACAAATCCACTTCCTTGGTGGAAAGCTGCTTCTGGTTATGTGTGGAGAATGATGGGTCCGTGTGTGTGGGGAACCCTCAGAAGCCCCGGGACCTCTTTAGGCACCTTCCATTGCCTCCCAACACGGCCACATCTACCATTCCGGCCAGGACAAGATCCACACCTTTCCACAGCTTGATTCCACAGGTTTGCATTTGACTATCATTGTTGTCCAGTAGATGGCAGTAAAGTCCATCTTTACTTGGATGGTGGTTGGTCCAACAAAATCAGTGCAAGAGGACACTCTTGTGACATTCTTTATGACAGACGTGGCTGGCATGGGCACGTTTTCTAACCACACAGCAGTTCGTCAGGCTGAATGACACTACTCTGATCATCCTTGTTCGTGTGGCTGTGTTAGTTCAAGGCCAGGCTGGATTTCAGGGAGTGCTGGGTAGTCAAGTATGTTGTTAACTCATATCGCTACATCATGTCCAGCTCTTTGCCGCACGCAGGTTCCTCTGTCCTCCACTCTCTCCTTGAGTTTGCTCAGATGCACGTGCATTGCATCAGTGGTGCTATCTAACCACCTCTTCCTCTCCCACCCCCTTCTTCTGTTGCTTTCAGGCTTTCCCAGCGTGAGGATCTTTTCCAGTGAGTCAGCTCTTTGCATCAGGTGTCCAAAGTATTGGAGCTTCACCTTCAAAATCAGCCCTTCCGATGAATATTCAGAGTTGATTTCCATTAGGATTGACTGTCTCAACTCCTTGCAGTCTGACAGACTCTAAAGAGTCTTCTTCAGCACTACAATTAGAAAGCATGAATTCTTTGGCACTCAGCCATCCTCACAGTCCAACTCTCACATCTATACATGACTACTGGAAAAACCATAGCTTTGATTATATGGACCTTTGGTGGCAAAGTGATGTCTCTCCTTTTTAATATGCTGTCTAGGTTTGTCATAGCTTCCCTTTCAAGGAGTAAGCATCTTCTAATTTCATGGCTGCAGTCACTGTTTGCAGTGATTTTGGAGCCCAAGAGAAGAAATCCTGTCACTGCTTCCACTTTTTCCCCTTCTGTTTGCCATGAAATGATGGGACCAGACACCATAATCTTAGTTTTTTTATGTTCAGTTTCAAACAAGCTTTTTCACCCTCATCAAGAGGCTGTTTAGTTCCTCTTCACTTTCCCCATCAGAGTGATATCATGTGCATATCTGAAGTTCTTGATATTTCTCGTGGCAGTCTTGATTCCAGCTTGTGATTCTTCCAGCCTGACATTTCCATGATGTACTCTGCATATATTAAGCAGGGTGACAGTATACAGCCTTGTTGTACCCCTTAACAAATTTGGAACCAGTCTTTTTTTTTTTTTTTACTTTATTTTACTTTACAATACTGTATTGGTTTTGCCATACATTGACATGAATCCACCACGGGTGTACATGAGTTCCCAATCCTGAATCCCCCTCCCACCTCCCACCCCATATCATCTCTCTGGATCATCCCCGTGCACCAGCCCCAAGCATCCTGTATGCTGTATCGAACATAGAGTGGCGATTCATTTCTTACATGATAGTATACATGTTTCAGTGCCATTCTCCCAAATCATCCCACCCTCTCCCTCGCCCTCAGAGTCCAAAAGCATTCTGATTGCTGCTTCTTGGCCTACATACAGATTTCTCAGGAGACAGGTAAGGTGGTCTGTTATTCCCGTCTCTTTGAGAATTTTCCACAGTTTGTTGTGATTACATAAAGGTTTTAGTGTAACCCAAGAAGCAGAAGTGGATTGTTTTTTTTGGAACTCCCTTGCTTTCTCCATGATCCATTGAATGCTGGCAATTTGATCTCTGGTTCCTGTGCCTCTTTGAAACCCAGCTTGTACATCTGAAAGTTCTTATTTCACATACTGCTGAAGCCAAGCTTGAAGGATTTTGAGTATAACCTTGGTAGGATGTAAAATGTGTATAATTGTATGGTAATTGGAACATTCTTTGGCATTGCCTTTCTTGGGGATTAGAATGAAAAATGAATTTTTCCAGTGTTGTGGCCACTGCTGAGTTTTCCAAATTTGCTGCCAGATTGAGTGCGGCTCTGTAACAGCTTCATAGTGTGATGCTTCCTAAGGCCCACTTGGCTCCACACTCCAGAGTGTCTGGCTCTAGGTGAATAACCATACTATCATGGTTATCTTGGTCATTAAGATGTTTTTTGTATAGTTCTTCTGTGTATTCTTGCCACCTCTTCCTAATCTCTTCTGCTTCTGTTAGGTCCTTAATAGTAAGGACCTTCTGTCCTTTATCATACCAATCCTTGCAAGAGATGTTCCCTTGATATCTCCAGCTTTCTTGAAGAGATCACTAGCCTTTCCCGTTATGCTGTTTTCCTCTATTTCTTTGCGTTGCTTATTTAAGAAAGCCTTCTTATCTCTCCTTGCTATTCTTTGGAACTCTGCATTCAGTTGGGTCTATCTTTCCCTTTCTCCCTTGCCTTTCTTTGCTTTTCTTCTTTCCTCGGTTATTTGTAAGGCATCCTCAGACAACAACTTTGCCTTCTCGCATTTCTTTTCCTTTAGGATGGTTTTGGTCACTGTCTCCTGTACAGTGTTATGAACCTCCATCCACAGTTCTTTAGGCCCTCTGTCTACCAGATCTAATCCCTGTTCATCACGTCTTCTGTATAATCATAAGGGGTTTGATTTAGGTCATACCTGAGTGGCCTAGTAGTTTTCTCTGCTTCAATTTACGCCTGAATTTTGCAATTAGGAGCTCATGATCTGAGCCACAATCAGCTCCAAGTCTTGTTTTTACTGACTGTATAGAGCTTCTCCATCTTTGGCTTCTAAGAACATAATCAAATTTTGATATTGACCATCTGGCAATATCCACATGTAGAGTAGTCTTTTGTGGGTTTTTGAGAAAGGGTGTTTGCTATGACCAGCACATTCTCATGATAAAACTCTGTTAGCCTTTGTCCTGCTTCATTTTGTACTCCAAGGCCAAACTTGCCTGTTATTCTGGGTATCTCTTGACTTCCTACTTTTACATTCCAATCCTCTATGCTGAAAAGAACATCTCTTTTAGGTGTTAGTTCTAGAAGCTCTTGTAGGTCTTCATAGAACCGTTCAGCTTCACCTTCTTCAGCATTACTGGTTGGGCCATAGAGTTGGATTACTGTGATGCTGAGTGGGTTGCCTTGGAACCTATTCAGTCATTTTTGAGACTGCACCCAAGTACTACATTTTTGACTTTTTTGTTGAATATGAGGGCTATTCCATTTCTTCTAAGGTATTCTTGCCCACAGTAGTAGATAGTATGGTCATCTGAATTAAATTCACCCATTCATTTCTGACTTCCTACTTTTACATGCAAAAGTAGGAAGCTAAGAGATACCTGGAGTAACAGGCAAATTGGGCCTTGGAGTACAAAACGAAGCAGGTCAAAGGCAGAGTTTTGCCAAGAGAAGACACTGGTCATAGCAAACAGCCTCTTCCAACAACACAAGAGAAGACTACATATGGACAAAGAAGAGAAGCAAAAGGCAAATGAGAAAAGGAAAGATATACCCATTTTAATGCAGAGTTCCAAAGAATAGCAAGGAGAGATAAGAAAGCCTTCCTCAGTGATCAATGCAAAGAAATAGAGGAAACCAAGAGAATGGGAAAGACTAGAGATTTCTTCATGAAAATTAGAGATACCAAGGGAACATTTCATGCAAAGGTGGCCACAATAAAGGACAGAAATGGTATGAACCTAACAGAAGCAGAAGATATTAAGAAGAGGTGGCAAGAATACACAGAAGAACTGTACAAAAAACATCTTCATGACCCAGATAACCATGATGGTGTGATCACTCACCTAGAGCCAGACATCCTGGAATGCAAAGTCAAGTGGGCCTTAGGAAGCATCACTACGAACAAAGCTAGTGGAAGTGATGGGATTCCATTTGCGCTATTTCAAATCCTAAAAGATGATGCTGTGAAAGTGCTGCACTCAATATGGCAGCCTGTTTTGAAAACTCAGCAGTGGCCACAGGACTAGAAAAGGTCTGTTTTCATTTCAGTCCCAAATAAAGCCAATGTGAAAGAATGCTCAAAATATTGTACAATTGTACTCATCTCACACACTAGCAAAGTAATGCTGAACATTCTCCAAGCCAGCAACAGTATGTGAATCATGAACTTCCAGATGTTCAAACCTGATTTACAAAAGGCAGAGGAACCAGAAATTGCCAACATCCATTGGATCATCGAAAAAGCAAGAGAGTTCCAGAAAAACATCTATTTCTGCTTTATTGACTATGCCAAAGCCTTTGACTGTGTGGATCACAATAAACTGTAGAAAATTCTTCAAGAGATGGGAATACCAGACCACCTGACCTGCCTCCTAAGAAATCTCTATGCACGTCAAGAAGCAACAGTTAGAACTGGACATAGAACAACAGACTGGTTCCAAATAGGAAAAGGAGTATGTCAAGGCTGTATATTGTCACCCTACTTATTTAACTTATATTCAGAGTACATTATGCAAAATGCGGGGCTGGATGAAGCACAAGCTGGAATCAAGATTGCTGGGAGAAATATCAATAACCCCAGATATCCAGATGACACAGGCTTATGGCAGAAAGTGAAGAGGAACTAAAGAGTCTCTTGATGAAAGTAGAAGAGGAGAGTGAAAAAGTCTGTTTAAAGCTTAACGTTCAGAAAACCAAGATCATGGCATCCAGTCCCATCACTTCTTGGCAAATAGATGGGGAAACAATGGAAACAGTGACAGACTATTTTCTTGGGCTCCAAAATCACTGCAGATGGTTACTGCAGCCATGAAATTAAAAGACGCTTGCTCCTTGGAAGGAAAGTTATGACCAACCTAGACAGCATATTAAAAGGCAGAGATATTACTTTGCCAACAAAGGTCCATATAATCAAAGCTATGGTTTTTCCAGTAGTCATATATGAATGTGAGAGTTGGACTATAAAGAAAGCTGAGTGCCAAAGAATTGATGCTTTTGAACTGTGGTGTTGGAGAAGACTCTTGAGAGTCCCTTGGACAGCAAGGAGATCCATCCAGTCAATCCTAAAGGAAATCAGTCCTGAATATTCATTGGAAGGGCTGATGCTGAAGCTGAAGCTCCAGTACTTTGGCCACCTAATGCGAAGAACTGACTCATTTGAAAAGACCCTGATGCTGGGAAAGATTGAAGGCAGGAGGAGAAGGGGACAACAGAGGATGAGATGGTTGGATGGTGTCACCGATTCTATGGACATGAGTTTGAGTAAGCTCCAAGAGTTGGTGATGGCCAGGGAAGCCTGGCATGCTACAGTCCATGAGGTCACAAAGAATCGGACGCAACTGTGCAACTGAACTGAACTGATTCCTGTCTGTTTTAGTTCACTGATTTCTAAGATGTCAGTGTTCAATCTTGCCATCTCCTGCTTGACCGTCTCCAATTTATCTTGATTCATGGACCTAACATCCCAGCTTCCTATACAGTATTGTTCTTTACAACATCAGACATTACTTTCACCACCAGGCGTATTCACAACTGAGTGTCGTTTCCACTTTGGCCTAGCCACGTCATTCTTTCTAAAGCTATTAGTAATTGCCCTTTGCTCTTCCCTGGTAGCATCCTGGACACCTTCGGATCTGGGGGCTCATCTTCTGGTGTCATATCTCTTGCCTTTTTATACGGTCCATGGGGTATAAAAAGGAGAATCTCCTTGGAAAGAGGAGGCTGGTAGGGTACAGGCCATGGGGTTGCAAACAGTTGAACAAAACCGAGCGACTAAGCACAGTTTGTATCCTGAAATACCCGTTCTTCCCATATTCTTTGGTTCTAAAACCGGAACCTAGGAACAAATCGGTTTGCTTTATCTTAGCTGCGTTGCTGCCTCCTCACTGGAAGAGGTCGCTGGTTTGAGTGTGGTGCCTGTTCTTCCCATGCTTGCTCTTGTGCAGCCTCGCAGCCGTGGGTGGGGCTGGCCATGCTGCCCTCAGCGCTTCCTGCTGGGACGTGCCCGGAGAAGTGCTCTGGGGCCAGCCAGGGACCAGTGCGTCTGCATGGGCTTGGTAGGAGTTTTCATTATGTTTTTAAGCAGTGCACAGTTACGTTATATTTTACTGAATTCCGAATTTTCAGAAAGAAAGCCCTCAGCAGTAATGAAACATAGTTTTGACTGATGTAAATTTAAATGTTTTTCTACTTATCCCAGTAACATTTGGCAGCTGTCACTCAAGGCACACCTATGTCCATTGGTGACACATCAATTGGAAAGTTTCAGCCAGGTGCTGGTCCTAAAACATCATTTACTGTGTGATATCCCTGGTGGCTCAGACGGTAAAGCGTCTGCCTGCAATGCAGGAGACCTGGGTTCAATTCCTGGGTCGGGAAGATCCCCTAAGGAAATGACAATCCACTCCAGCACTCTTGCCTGGAAAATCCCATGGACAGAGGAGCTTGATAGGCTACAGTCCACGGGGTTGCAAAGAGCTGGACACGACTGAGCGACTTCACTTCACTTCTTCACTGTGTGATGTGACTTGGCAATTTGACATTGTAGCTACATATTGGAAGGCACTTGTGAACATAATAGATTGTTTAGAAGTCATAGTTTCTAGGATGAGTTTTCAGGCCGAAGTTCCAGGCAAGAATCAAATTCCTGTAGCTTGAGGAAGGGTCTAGGATGTAGGGGATCACCATAGAGAAAGGCCCTGGAGTAACGAAGGAAAAAGCTGCAGAAGTTGTGATGAGTTGTGTTGAGAGTGTGGTGGAGTGTGATGTGTACATTCACCTGCAGACATTTTCTGAGACTCTGCTGTGCCAGCCTCCATCTGCTGGGGGCACAGCGAGACCTTGAGGCCTCCTCTCACAGAGCCTTCACTGGGAGGGGTGAAGAAGGGGCTTTAAGAGGAGTGTGTGTGCCCGGGAGTGGCAGGTCCCAGGGGGTGCGAAGTTCTTGTTGGTAATCGTGGGATTCCTCTTCCAAAGAAAGAAGAAGCCTTCGGGAGATTCCAGGGTCCGAGAATTCTAGCCCTGTGCTGTCCAGTATCATAGCTGCTAGCCACATGAAGCTATTAAGTACTCCGAATGTGGCTATAATTATAAATAAATACTGGATTTCAAAGACAGTACCAAAAAATGTAAAATATCTCCATAATGTTTATATGTTGGTTACATTTTAGAAATGAATACTACGGAAATACACTGTATTGGACTAAAGAAAATATTGTTAAAATTAAATCTTACCTTTTCTAGTCACTGTTTTTTTAAGGTGGCTGTTAGAAAATGTAAATTACACATGGGGCTTGAGTTGTGTTTCTGTTGGATAGCAGGGAGAAATCAGCATGTTGGGAACTGAAGGATGACCGGGCGTGGCAGGAGGGAGGAGAGGATGTTGTAGAGACTCTCTAAAGGATTTAAGCAGAGCAGCGTCACAAAGGCTTCCACATGGCGGATGAGGGCACCCGTCTGGCCTCTCTAGACTGCTCTGTATCGGTTTCAATTTGAGAGTTAGGTTTTCCAACATGACTCTACAGTCTCAGGGTTCAGTTCTGTCTTCCCTCTCCCGGCACTCTCACATACTTCAGTGGTCACCGACCTCACAAATCCTTAACCAGTGTGAGATTGTTTATTAGCATGCTTTGGCTCGCCGTATTAATTTAAACCTTTTCTGTCCTAGGATCTGAAGCCTAGTAACATTGTAGTAAAGTCAGACTGCACCCTCAAGATCCTTGACTTTGGCCTGGCTCGCACAGCATGCACCAACTTTATGATGACTCCCTACGTGGTGACGCGGTATTACCGGGCACCCGAAGTCATCCTGGGCATGGGCTACAAAGAGAACGGTGAGTACAGACAGAGCTGGAGGAGGCCGCGATGTTTGCCATTAGTGCTATTAGTCATCGCGAGCTTTTTTCTCTTTCCTGTGAACTGTATGAAACATAATATGGAGACTGTGTTATGCATAGATTGTCATAGTTCACAGATGAGAAATAATTTTATATTTCCATTGGTTAAAATTTTTCACTTTTGAAATGAATATTTTGAACATTTATCAAAGTATAATATGCTTACAAAAAAAAATATGTGAATCCCAAGTGTGCAGCTCAGTGGGAGCACACCCATGTAACCAGCAGCATAACTGAGGCCTCCCTAGGACCCCTCTGGGTCTCAAACCCCAAGGAAAGCCATTATCCTGATTTCCAGCACCATAGATTGATTTTTCTTATTTTTGAACTAGATATAAATGGAATAATACAGCATGTACTTTCTGTGTGTAAAATTGGTGTTTTTTTTTTTTTTTAACAGTAAAACTTATTCTAGCAGTATCAGAGCTCTTTGAAACTTAGCTTTTGAAAAATTTGTCAAAAAGAACTAAATCACACTTACTTTTTTTTTTTAAAAAAAAGAGTCTAAAAGTTTGCCTGTCATCTGAAATGAGTTGAGCTTCAAGTTTATCCAGATATTTTAGAACTCCCATTCAGAGGGACACAAGCCTGTGGCCTTCCAGTCCTCCATGGCCGTGAGAGGAAACTCGGTCCCCTGTGGGTGTCTCTCACCCCGCCTGCACCAGCAGGGGCGCTGAAGAGCTCTCTGCCTGGGCTCCTGAGGCCTTGTTCAGCGGGGCCCCGCAGAGGAGGGGAAGCAGCCAGAAGCTGAGGCGCCTCGCGCCCTCTCCTGGGACCCAACCAAGCCTGGCCCTGTGGGGCCCCGCTGACTAGACAGTTCAGAAATGGATCGTTCTGGAGGCATGGTGCTCACATTTCACACGAGTCCTCCTGGCGAGCTGGGCCTGGCTTTGGGAGGGGGTTGAGAAAAGGCGCGCGTGGGGGCGGCCTCTGGCTGGCTTTAATCACCTGATGTTTGGTAGTGGACATCTGGTCTGTCGGGTGCATCATGGCAGAAATGGTCCTCCATAAAGTCCTGTTCCCAGGAAGAGACTGTATCCTTCACAGCGAGATGCCTGGTGCTGACCGCAAGGCTGGGAGCCGGGGGGGGCTCGTGCCTGGACACAGCTTTCTGGGACTCTGTCTTTGAGGCTGAAAGCCAAGATTGCTGCAAACTGAAAGCCGAAGTAGAGGTCAGCAACCTTTCACACTGTCTAGAACAGCTCACCCTGAGCTGGCCGTTGATTTTCCATGTTTACGTGTCTAGTGCACTGTTAGAAACCTTTTCTTCACCTTTGTTTTGCTCATGCACTTCATAATTTTCTCATTTCACTTTATTTTCAGTTGATATCTGGTCAGTGGGTTGCATCATGGGAGAGCTGGTGAAAGGTTGTGTGATATTCCAAGGCACTGATCGTATCCTTCCCGGGAACCTTCCCGGCCATGTTTTCCATAAACACCAAAGGCAGCAGGAGCTCAAAAGGAAAATGTCGTGATTCTAGACTGTATTCTAAGGAGGTCTTGATTATATTTGTTAAATTAGTATCACAGACCAAATGGTTCAATTTTATGTTTTCTTTTTTACTTGACTAACAATTTTATTGACACATAGAATTAAACCAATTTATATTCTTAAGTTTGTTAAAAATAGCTTATAAGAAATGCATTTACTCTTTGACAAATGTATTCTGGTGTTTAAATGAAAATACTATTTAGTTAATTAACTATTTAGGGAGTTGTCTAAATTTAATACGCCAATATTCTCATGTAATTTGCTTAATATACTATTTCATCAGTTACCAGGATGCAATAGAATATTTTCCTCCAAAGTAAGAACTGAAGCATGCTACATAAGACCTAAAGGGAAAAGATTAAAGTAAAAAGTTTGTGAGGAAGAATATTTGCTAAATTTTTTTGTTTGTTACTCTTCTGACATTTTATAGAAAATTTCAGAAGGTCCACTTAGATGATTATTTTGTGACTTCCCCAGTGGGGAAGTCTAAATAAATATGAAATGCAAAAGGTTAACTTATACTGTGGTCAGCAAATCATATTAATGATATGTAGCATAAGGAAGAATAGATATATAATAGTTTCAATAGCTTTCTCTTCTCATATTCCTCATGTTCTTCCATCTTCAATATTTTTTACTCTAACTTAGTTCTTCACATATACCCTTTTTCATTTGTGTTCTCACCACCTAAAATTTTCATTAGTCTTCTGATTTTATTTTTTTGTTATGAAAGCTTAAAGTAGTCTCTGCTGGCAGATTGATGGTTATCTTTAAGAGAAATTAAGTTGTATAGTCAATGTTTTATATATATTTTATTAATTTTCATTTTTATGATTTTATGAGGGTGATTTTCTTGTAATATAAATCTTCACAACACAAACTGGAAATGAAAAAATTTTATCCCTATCATTTTATTTACCTTCCTTAATAGTTTTCATATCATAGATTTTATGTGAAGTTAAACATAGCATTTTATTTTGTTCTAATACATTTTCTAGCAGTTTTTCATAGCCTTACCTTAGATTCAGTTGTTTCAAACTGTGAATAGGAGATATTTAATTTGCAAGTAAATTCAATATAAAAAGGATAAGTTGATGTATTCCAAAGATACATTTATTTATTATGCCAAGCTACTAGGCTTGTAGGATCTTGGTTCCGCAATCAGGGATTAAAACCACGGCCTCAGCAGTGAAAGTACCAAGTCCTAATCACTGGACTGTCAGGGAATTCCGTAACAATACATAATTAGAAGTGCCTACTTAACATTCAGTTTGTCTCAATTTTTAATTTATTTGCATCTTTCTTTTCTTTAACTAATTGTGTTCTTCAGATAGTACAGATATGAAAAGTGTGGGTACTTTTTGGTGCATTATTAAATAATTTTAAAATTCTTAGTTTACATATTAATATCTTACAGTATCAGTAATAATAATTTTATGTATAAGGTCACCTAATGTCATCCTTAGAACACACAAAGAGATTAGCATCATTTTCCAAAGACAATTTTGCTCTTTTTTCAAACATTAGATAGAAAAAGATTCTGGAAACCAGACTGCAGTTGTCAGAGTTTTGTTTAGGTTCATAAGCAAAGGTAGAAAAGAAGTCCTCATGGCTTATAAGAAAGAGAAAGCTTCTGCCAGGTACCCCTCAGAAAGCACGGGGCCCTGGAGGCCCAGAAGCAGATTACTAAGGGGGGTCACGTGGACACTGTCACAAAGGTGAGGACTGAGAGCTGAGGGGCAGCCATCTGCAGCTGTGATGGGCACAGTTTTCATGAAATGATGGGTGAAAAGAATGGTTAAGAGAGCATGAGAGGTTGAGAATTAAAGATATAAACAACTCTATATTGCTGCAAATGGGAACGGTAGCTAAGCTACGGAAGTTCAAAGGAAGGTGACTGTTCACAGGAAAGTGACTGTTGTTTTAAGACGACAGGGAGCGCCAGTGGAGAGCAAAATGGTGATGGTATACCAGTAAGAAGAAAGGCATTACAGGAGATGAGAGGGCCTCCCCCTTTGTTCTTTGAAGAATGTATGTTTGTTCCCTAAGTTCTTTCACAGTAATGTCATTTTATTTTTCTAAGACATACCTCAATTAATAACTATTTGAAGATTCTGTTTATTTATTTGAGTCCTCTGGTTTGTGTTCTCTTATATAATGTTTATGGTTTTAGAATCACTTTCCACATTCATCTTGCCAGTTATCTCAGGCTCCCAGAAAAAGAGACAAATAGGAAGATGAGACCCAAGGGAGATTGACTTCCTGACACCCAGTGAGTGACTAACACACAATGGAGTCTGAAACCTAGGTCATGTACTTTGAAAGGAAAGTAAAACACACTCATTTATATTGCAGTGATAGCCAGAGTCAGTGCCAAGTAAAACTTAATGACCTCTCAAAGCTGTCGCTGCTCAATGTAAGCCCAGCTACAGTGAGAGATGATATGATGAGGGCTCAGAAAGTCCAGAGCCCCGGCTCCCACCCCCTCTCTCGTGCACCCCATCCTGCCAAGCCTACAAGGTGGTTCCCAGCCATAAACTGAGCAGTCAGTTAGGTCTGTCTATTTCAGAGAGCTTTATATCTAACATAGCTTTACTACGAGAAGTGGAGGTGTGAAAGTCGCTAATAATGAGCATGTGAACGTGAAAGTCACTCAGTCGTGTCCAACTCTTTGTGACCCCATGGACTGTATAGTCCCTGGAATTCTCCAGGCCAGAATACTGGAATGGGGAGCCTTTCCCTTCTCCAGAGAATCTTCCCAACCCAGGGACTGAACCCAGGTCTCCCGCATTGCAGGCAGATTCTTTACTAGCTGAGCCAGCCACACAGGAAGCCCAAGAATACTGAAGTGGGTAGCCTATCCCTTCTCCAGCAGATCATCCCGACCCAGGAATCGAACCAGGGTCTTCTGCATCGCAGGCGGATTCTTTACCAACTGAGCTATCAGGGAAGCCCGTTATTATGAGAACTGATTGATGAACTGATTTCAATTTGCCTACATAATTATTACCTACTTTCATGTTTAAGCCTTTCAGTCATAGGTATTCTTCAGCTTCAAGATAACTTTATTTTGATCTAGAATAGGAAGCCATAAAGACTTCACTGTGTTGATTTAATAAACTGTGACCAGAGTTTATATGGTGCAGAGTTTGTTTGTTTTTTTAAATACTCTTAACTAGGAACCCAAACCTTATTTGAATATTATTTCAGAATGCTTCTGCTGACCCAGCAAGCTGGCCTGATTAATTATTCATTGATAAGTATAATTTAAGTTTCTCTTTAAATGATGCAACTTTATGTAATATGAATATAAGGCATTTCAGTTGTATTTTCCTCAAGAGACTCCTTAGATATTGATCAGTGGAATAAAGTTATTGAGCAGCTAGGAACACCATCTGCAGATTTCATGAAGAAACTTCAGCCAACTGTGAGGAATTATGTAGAAAACAGACCAAAGTATCCTGGAATCAAATTTGAAGAACTCTTTCCAGATTGGATATTCCCATCAGAATCTGAACGAGACAAAATTAAAAGTAAGATATCCTTTTTTCTTATACTTGTTTCCCTAATCTTGTGAAGCCCTTTTTATATTTGCATTCTAAAATCTATGAAAACTGAAAGATGAAATAGTTGAAAACCCTCAAAAGTCATTTATAGACCAGAATGAAGGCATTTCAGAAAGAAAGCTTAAAGACCTAGAAGTTTTGTCCTCAATAAAGGGGACAAAACTGAAGCCTCTGGTCAAAATATTTACATAGTCTGAAAGATTCTTATATTAGTTACAGCAAATGGAATTCAAACTGTTATCAGGTATAAAGAATACTTGAATAAAGATTGTCGCCCATTTGAAGAGTCAGAAATTTTAAAAGGCCTTTTCCCCTGATCCTGTGCCTGTCACATTTTAATGTGTTTAAGGGAAAATAATAGATTTGATTTTCTCTACATCAAGACAAACTGTGCCTCATTCAGAAGCGTTCCATCTCTCCTTTGCCTACACATGTGAACTTTGTTTGGTTTTGGTATTCATTTGGCTGTCCTGGGTCTTCGCTGTGGCGTGTGGGGTCTTGGGTTGCGTGTGCAAGCTCTCAGGTGGAGCATGTGGGGTCTAGTTCCCTGACCAGGGGTTGAACCTGGCCCCTTGCACCGGGAGTGCAGTGTCTCAGCAACTAAAGCACCAGGGAGGTCCCACCTGTGAATTTTAATTGCTGAAACCTAGGTGAGCCTTGTATTTAACCAAGTTATTGAACTTGTTGAATTTTTTCCTAGCTACTAATCTCTAGATTTTTTTTTTTTAAGTGTACATTGTAGGCAAAGCAGAGGGTTTCCCTGGTGGCTCAAGATCCCTGGGCTCGATCACTGGATTGGAAAGATCATCTGGAGAAGGGAATGGCTACCCACTCCAGTGTTCTTGCCTCAAAAATCCCAAGGACACAGGAGCCTGGTGGGCTAGAGTCCATGGGGTTGCAAAGAGTCGAACACGACTGGGAGACTACGCACAGCACGGGCGAAGCAGAGATATCTGTGAATTGTTGACTATGATGCACATGTGAAGTCATTGTGTGGCTTAATCTGTTCGGTTTCACTTTGATGTGGCATCAAGAGAAAAGGCTTGCCCGTGCTTCATGTGCGCACTCTCGGCAGTGCCACCCTCGGCTTAGCTCCTGTACCCTCCCTGTCCATGGCTTGTCAGCCTTATGCCCTGTCCTTCTCCCCTCCCAAACTCAGGCCAAAAGCACCTTGGAAAGCCTGGTTTGTAGGAAATGGCTGCTTGATTTACTCTTAAAGAAAGAGACTAGTAATCCTGAATTTATCACCAGTTTCTCAGCGTTAAATTTTTGTTCTGTCTGAGCGGTCACATTTAGTTCTTTATTGTGTGATTCTCAGGATAAAATTGTTACTTTGTTAATCTAATATTTGTTTTTACCCTAGCAAGTCAAGCCAGAGACTTATTATCAAAAATGTTAGTGATAGATCCCGACAAGCGAATCTCTGTAGATGAAGCTTTGCGTCACCCTTATATCACTGTCTGGTATGACCCTGCTGAAGCAGAAGCGGTAAGCATCTATTTTGAAAAGACTTGTGTGTAAAGGCAGGGTATACATTTCGCTGGATCTTCTGTCTGTCAGTCTGAAATGGCTACACAAAGATTTAAGGTTAAAAGGACTCCTGATTACTTTGAGGCCATAGAGCCGGGGTCAAACCCCTTTTAGGACTCCTTACTGGGGCTGAGCTCCAAGTACCTCAGGGTGAACATGCTTGTGCTGTGGTGATGTAATTGTCTTCATTTATGTCGATGCTGATGTGTGATCATAATATCACCGTCTTTAGCCATCCATTTGTGTACCTGGTACTGTGCCTGGGTTTTGCTTTTATTATCTTGTTCAGGTATCCTGTCAGGCTAAGAAACTTGCTGAAAATCACAGGTCTGGACGTCCTTCCCCAGAGGTACCTGTTAGAGGAGTTCCACTTCTGAGTGTGGTGCTCATGTGCATTTTCCTATAGCATCCCTGGTATGGATGGTCTTTAGTTGAAAGTGAAATAATTACATGGTGGCATGCTCATTATTGGGCTTTCCTCATAGCCCAGCTGGTAAAGAATCTGCCTGCAATACAGGAGACCTGGGTTCGATCCCTGGGTTGGGAAGATCCCCTGGAGAAGGGAAAGGCTACCCGCTCCAGTATTCTGGCCTGGAGAATCCCAGGGACTATTACAGTCCGTGGGGTCACAAAGAGTCGGACACGACTGAGTGACTTTCACGTTCACGTTCACATGCTCATTATTAGGTTTTGTCCTGTGCATTTAACCACCATTTTATTCATTGTTTTATAGGAAAAGAATTTGATTTATAAACGTGATTTTAAGTAAATTTTTAAAGCAATCCACTTACGATTTGGGGACTGAATTTGGGAGTTCTAACAGGAAGAACTAAAAACTTGAGTTATATTTTGCAGCTTCTGTATTTCCTAGCACAGTACCGTGTCCAGAATGGATCTCTAGGAAGCAGCCTGTGATTGCTAATTTTATAATTACATTTGGGCAGATGTCCTTAGAGTGTAATTATTAGCAGGAATGCTGCTGCTGCTGCTGCTGCTGCTTCAGTCGTGTCCGACTCTGTGTGACCCCATAGACAGCAGCCCATGAGGCTCCCCGGTCCCTGGGATTCTCCAGGCAAGAACACTGGAGTGGGTTGCCATTTCCTTCTCCAATGCATGAAAGTGAAAAGTGAAAGTGAAGTCGCTCAGTCGTGTCCGACTCTTAGCGACCCCATGGACTGCAGCCCACCAGGCTCCTCCGTCCATGGGATTTTCCAGGCAAGAGTACTGGAGTGGGGTGCCATTGCCTTCTCCGATTAGCAGGAATATAATAGGTCTATTTTTGGTTAATTATTCCGTAATTATTTTGATTTGAAACCAGTGTAAATATCATACTTAGAAATCTTTAAGCCACATATTGAATGAAATTACATCAATATTATAAATATTTTATTATTTTTTATAAGTATTTTAGAAGTCTTACAAGTGATTCATTTTCTTCATGCCTCATTATTTTTTCAACTATTAACTTTACCTGTAAAATTTAATTTTTAGCCACCACCTCAAATTTATGATGCCCAGTTGGAAGAGAGAGAACATGCAATTGAAGAATGGAAAGGTAAAGATGGAATTTATTTTGATTGTTACACATTTCTTGAAATGGGGCAACTTAACACTTTTTGACAGTAGCCTTTCTAAGGGAGGGGTGGAGACCTTTCAGCCCTTATCCTCTCTCTTCCCACTTCCCAGTAGATAAAGAACTTGAAGATAGCAAAATTAGAGAGGAACATGTATGAATTGCATATTTGCTTCAGAAGACAAAAACAAAGGCTTTTCACACATCTCACGTTATGGAATCTTGATTTGTAAACTAAATTCAGTAAGTGTATTACACTTAACTTGATAACATGTTGCAAACTATTGAGTAACCCCAATTCACAGGCCCCTGTAAAGCAGATATGAGAGACCCCACTGGGGTCATGGGAACTTCTGCTGTATTTGTAAGCCTTGTAGTTCTATATGCGTTTTAAAATAAGAGTTTGGATGAAATTGCAGATCAAAAATATGCAAATAGTTATTATTACCACTCTAACGAGACAACCCACAAGAAACTAAACCAGTAATAAAGAGGTTAAACTAAAAATATTTCATTAAAAAGCAGAATCAATAATAGTTGAGAACTGTGGTCAGCATAAGTCAAACATGGTAGCGTGTCCTGCCCAAGAGCCACTCCGTGGGCTTCAGGGAACCAGTGGCCTGCAGTGCACACAGCCACAGCCTCGCTCTGTGCCTGCACTGTGCTGATTTTATTTCACGAATGCCAAACTTTTAGGATGCTGCTAGTATCTTACTTCATAGGTAGTTCTTCTGACAAATGAAAATTGAGGAAAACTGAGATTGAAACCAAGAAAAAACTTAGGTAACTAGACCAATTTCTGGCCAATCTGGAGGAGTTTACATTTGAAGAACCGCAATGGTGGAGGAAAAACTGTGCAAAAAGATGTGAGAATATCCAGCAGTTAAACTGTTCTGATAGAGTCACTTAGCTAGTACTTTTCCTCCTTCTCTCCCCACTCCCCATGTCTCTCTCTTCACTCTCTCCCTACCCTCAACTCTGTAAAGCCCACTAGTGGATCCAGAGCTGCCCTGCTTTTATGGCCTTCATAATTGGTTGGTTGAAAAGATATAATTGGTTTGAAAAGATACAAGGAATCAAATTATATTTTGGTCTAGGTAAACTATTACTTGTCTGTCTATCACGGTTAAAAATAGCACATCACAGTGTCCTTGGAGTGGTTCCAATTTATTTGGAAGCAGGGTTTAGAGATGCAGAGAAACTGATGAAGCATTCTAACTTGCATTTCTATTTGAAGAGCTAATTTACAAAGAAGTAATGGATTGGGAAGAAAGAAGCAAGAATGGTGTTGTAAAAGATCAACCTTCAGGTTAGTGATTGCTTTAATAGTTTGATTACATAATACTTTTCTTTCTCTATTCTTTTTTTGCAAATGGCAACAGCGTTTTAAGTGCCGCCTTGACCAGCATTGGATTTGAAAACTCCTTGTGTGAAATACTTTTCTCTTTTCGGTCTGCTCTGGTTGTAGCAGCTAACATTTTATTGATGACAGGCAGTGAGTGAACCAACTGTATTGTGAATATTCTCGGTTCATCCTGTAACAGCTACTGTCATTTTCATTTATAGATAGGGGAATTGAATTTAAAGCTTTTCAACGTGCATGACCTTCTTTATATTGCCCCCAACCAATTACAAAAGAAAATTAACATAAGTCTAGATAAAGTGGAATTTGGTTTTCTTTTGAGAAAATTGTTCATATGATTCTCCTATCTTTGTGGTTGATCTTCTTAGTGGTAGAAGTCTGACTAACAATTAGGAAGCTGTATGACTATTAGAGGCATAATATATATGGTATTGGAGAAGGCAGTAGCACCCCACTCCAGTACTCTTGCCTGGAAAATCCCATGGACGGAGGAGCCTGGTAGGCTGCAGTCCATGGGGTCGCTGAGGGTCGGACATGACTGAGCAACTTCACTTTCCCTTTTCACTTTCATGCATTGGAGAAGGAAATGGCAACCCACGCCCGTGTTCTTGCCTGGAGAATCCCAGGGATGGGGGAGCCTGGTGGGCTGCCATCTATGGGGTTGCAGAGTCGGACACAACTGAAGTGACTTAGTAGTAGTATATATGGTATTAACTTATAATACCATCTGTAAGGTTCTACCTTAAACAAAACTATCTTTACTTACGTTTATTTCACATTTGTATTCACTCCACTCCCACTGGAAAGCACATGTACACTCCACACACATGTAAGTACATATGGGGCTGTTTCTTATTCTTGAATTTTATATTCAGCATGACACGTGTCATGGAGATCGTATAACTTCAAGAAAAATTTAGATGCTTATAGTCAACTAATCACAAATTTAAGACTGACCTCTGAGCCCCTGGATGTTTTATTTTTGTTCAAACCAGGCTAAAATATAGATGGTGGGAAACAGATTAGTTTCATTTGCCTTGAAATGTCAGTTTTGGGGATTTAGAAGGCAAATATAAAATGAACAAGAGTCCATTAAATTTTGTTCCTATTTTTTTCTTGTTTGTATCATTCCTTCTTTTAGAAGGTATTTTTTATTGCAAAAGAATTATTCAAAGGTTGATGTTTTCCCCCTTCGATTGTTTATGAAATGTCTGATGACACTTGAATCCTACTTGGACTTGAGCCTTTTGTGATACTGATAATTTTAGGATAAATTCAACAATTTTCTTTTAATATCTTTTTAAAACCAGAAGGTATTTTTAAGGTAGTTAACATGACTATACATGTGTGTGATGTTTAGCCACCAGGAAGAAAGAGAATGTTGCAGTGAAAGACAGAGGAATACTTGGGATTTTGAGCCTAAAGAAAGACTCCACAAAAAGTTCAAAATGTACAGTCAACTAACTTCTTGTCTATACTAATAGTAAAGGAAACTGCAAAAGGACAGAGCTGAGAAATGGCCTGAAGCCTCACTGCCTGGGTCTGCAGCAGTGTCGTGCCTCAGATTTTATTATATTTGGTTTTCTTAGCACAGATGCAGCAGTAAGCAGCAACGCCACTCCTTCTCAGTCGTCGTCCATCAATGACATTTCATCCATGTCCACGGAGCAGACGCTGGCCTCAGACACAGACAGCAGTCTGGACGCCTCGACAGGACCCCTGGAAGGCTGTCGATGATGAGTTAGAAATCGCAAGCTTGTCGTCAGTGAAGGAACTCTCACTTCCACGGGCGTGAAATACTGGGGAGTTGATGGAACCAAATAGAAAAACTCCATGTTCTGCATGTAAGAAACGTGATGCCTTGCCCCTACTCAGTTGTACTAGGCTTGCCTTGCTTAGATTATAAAATGAAGCAGATTCTGTCTAAAGAAAAAAAATACAAACCACACACATTTAGAAATTTTGTTCAAGGTCATTTCAGGTGAGCAATTAGAATATATGAATTTTTTTTTTAAGTTGTGCGGTAATAGTGATCATTTCTCATCCTCAGTAACTGTTGGGATTTATATGCATGACACAAATGCTTGCTTGGATTTGCCCTCTAGCACTTTGGAAATCAGTATTTATAAAGCCAAATAATCTTCAAGGTAGTGCTGCTTCTAGAGTTGTCTCTTAATCCTCTTAAATAATTTTGTGTTTGTCCAGAAAAAAAAAAAACTAGATTTATGTGTATTAATTGGCCACCATCATACTGTATCTTACCTTCTTTTAGGGTATGAATTAACTTTCTTTCATATTTCAGAAGGAATATAATTAAATCTATATCATGAAAAAAAATGTAGCTTTTCTTTAATTTGTCATGTTTTAGGCTGAGAATTATCACTGCTAAGACCAAGACACTTTGTTTTCTCTAAACTGTGTTAGTCTGGATGACTGTACATTCAGTTTCACTGCACGATAGCATTTTAAGTTTTGTTTTATGCTGCTTAAAACATATACATTTAAAATCCTCTTTACCCCATCTCTTTTTTCTTGGTCTTCTGGACTTACTAATTTGAAGTGCTACCTAGAACTTCATCTTCCTTATTAGCCACTGAACACCCATGTCAATCATATATGGCAAATAGATTCTTGACCCCATCACCTGCTGTTAGAGTAGAATTTTACGAAGTGATCACTAAAGATGATGGCAGTCACTTGCCGAGTGCTTGTTTTGCTTGCGCCTGGACTGGGTCCTTTCTTACCTCCTCTAGGGTAAGATACATGATTTCACAAGGCAGAGTTTCCCTCTTCCAACACAGCATTATTCCTCAACTTTCTTTCTTTTATGAAAGAAACCACCTAAACCCCCTTTGGTCTGTTTTAGGAAGCAAGCGGGTTCAGAATGGCTATTTGTGGTGGTTTTCCACTTTGTGGAGGCGTTTCCTGTTCCTAAGGGAAGACCTTCTGAGGGATAGGGAGGAACTGTCCTAAAGGGCAATTATTAACTAGTAAATATTTCCTGATTTTAAGCTGCTCACCTGAAATTGATACTTTCAGACTAATATGGAAATTATTCAAGATTCAGTAAAATACTGAGTATTGAAGTGTCATTGCAGAAATGGAGTTATGCTGGTCACATGTGGCTGCCTGTGCTCGTAACGCTTTCCCCTGGAGCTTATTCTATTGCAGATTCGTATCTTTTGTTCAGTTATTTTGGAAGCTATTGGGTCAACATTGTCACATTCTATGGAATGTGTTGTGAGGAGGAACTTTATTAAGAAAGTTTATTATAAATATTATCTAAAATATATGATTCTCTCTACACCATTTGTATTTTATTGGTCTTATCACTGGAAACCAGAACCCTTGATGAACAAAATTAATATTGAAGTAATAAATAGTTTTCTACTGTGATGTTTAGACATGTTCAGCTGTAAGATGGAATACTAACTTGGATTGGGGCAGAAACACCTGTTACATAGCTGAGGATTATTTTGGCTTCAGAGGCCTGATGGTATAGTGAAGAAAGTTATCGCTGTACATATATAAACATCTTAAAGTGACCTAATACACATTCTTTAAAAAGACTTTACTAAATCTGTCTTTGAAAAGAAAAGGAAAGGGGAGAGTTTTAAAAATACATTATCTGTCCTCAGCTTATGTATATGCAGCACAGGAACGCGAGGGCACATGGAAGTCCCACTAGGTGATTGTACACTCAGCCAGGTGCCGTTTATAAATGGAGCTAGGTGCCATACAGAGTGGCTTTCTGCTCACTGATTCCTCCTGTGTTCACGGATGAAGTCCGTGATGGTGTGGACGGGTTTCCTGCCAAGACCACCTTCCATCGGCGAGTGATGAGTGCACCCCGGCAGGCCACGGTGCTGCGGACCGCAGAGCTCCATAGACGTACCTCACCCCAGTTCAGGGCCCTCCCTCCTGAGCTGGGACGTGCCAGGGACCTGGTGCAGTGCAGATGGTTCCACACTGCTCTCCATGGATAAATTCTGGTGTTGGATAAAGAACTGAAAAATGTGCTCAACTTTTCATCTTTTCTATTTTATTTTTGTAATTTATATTGTACACAGCCCTGGAAGTAACTATTTTGGACGCATATTTTTATAAACCAGGTAATTTATTATTAGCCTGGAATTTGGACTAGGTTCACTTTGTTTGTTGACTTAGTTTTTTGTTAAAAAGGAAATGACTGCCTACCCTGTCAGGTCTTCATTTTAAGTGCAGGTTCCAGAGAGCAGACAGGGTCTGTCAGAGTAGGAGAGCATTCTAGAAACATCCTGCTCAGTGTTGATCCCCTGTGGAAACAGGAGACAGCATCAAGGCTCTGCTTATCTGTGCACCACGAAACTCAGAGCTGCAGTCCTGAAAGGAGAAAATGCTTGGTAGGGCCCCTTACTGACACCCAGAGTCCAAAGTCCAAACACTGAATGCCCGACTGTTTGAATCCGGGTTTGATGCTGTGTAAAGTCATGGTAATCATATATGATGAGTTCATATGGTTGATTTCTAATGTAACTCCTCTGGTGTTTCATACTGGTAGTAAACACAGGTGTGACCTTTCAGATTGCATATCTCAAAAGTAACATTGCCTAATGTTTTATAATAAAATATATTATGTGTGTTTTGATTGGTGAAAATAATACAAATACATTTTAAAAGAGAAGTATATAACATGTCCAATTTTTGTGTGTTTTTAAATGACATTTGACTGTGTATTTCTACATCACCATCTCTGATTACAGATTTAACATGAACACAAGCAGATACTGGAGTGTTGTCATCTCAGTCAATATTAATAGATGTTTTTAAATTGA
Organism: Oryx dammah; assembly: GCF_014754425.2. Taxonomy (NCBI): domain Eukaryota; kingdom Metazoa; phylum Chordata; class Mammalia; order Artiodactyla; family Bovidae; genus Oryx; species Oryx dammah. Next base: position 106,470,984 of record NW_024070189.1, on the reverse strand, counting down.
AAAGCAAAAGGGATTCTGTCAGATCCCTTACTGAAAATATTCTACAACTTCCTGAATCTAAATCTTCAGAAACATCCAGTGCAAGACTGAATATTTGGAATAATTGTTTTCTCGCAAGAGTGGCCAGAAGACTCCACCAATCAGTCTTTCCTTGTGTCACTTAAAATCCTTAATGGTGCCTGTGTGCTTGTAGTTTTCTGCATGGATTAGCCTCTTTCATTTTGCTTCTGGTTTGGAGGTACTTTAGGATGTTTACTCGGAGAAGGCGATGGCAGCCCACTCCAGTACTCTTGCCTGGAAAATCCCACGGATGGAGGAGCCTGATAGGCTGCAGTCCATGGGGTTGCTAAGAGTCGGACACAACTGAGCGACCTCACTTTCACTTTTCACCTTCATGCATTGGAGAAGCAAATGGCAACCCACTCCAGTGTTCTTGCCTGGAGAATCCCAAGGATGGGGGAGCCTGGTGGGCTGCCGTCTCTGGGGTCGCACAGAGTTGGACACGACTGAAGCGACTTAGCAGCAGCAGCAGGATGTTTACTACTTAAAACCACAGGAATAGAAGGGCGCACAATGGCTCACTGTCTTCTTGCTGGGACTAGAATCATTCCAGATGGGTCAGTATCAGTCTTAATTTTAAAGATCTCTAGGAAAGGAAAGTGAAAGTCCTTCAGTCATGTCTGACTCTTTGTGACTATACAGTCACATGGAATAGGAAAACATGTCTCTTGATAACGATCTGGACTCCATTTCTCTATTACTCCCTCTTCCCACTTTCAATGTAGATAGTACTGAAATACTTTAAATTTATTGACTTAAATGGTACATACAGATTTTGGGGGGATTTTTTTAATGGGAGGAGGTGTGGTGGTGTTCAGTCACTAAGTTGCGTCCAACTCTTTGTGAGCCTATGGACTGCAGCGTTCCGGGCTTCCCTGTCCTTGACCATCTCCCACAGTTTGCTTAAACTCACGTCTATGAAGTCGGTGATGCCATCCAACCATCTCATCCTCTGCTGTCCCCTTCTCCTTCTGCCTTCAATCTTTCCCAGAATCAGTATTTCAAAATAACTTACTGTATACTTTCCTGAAGATTGTATTTTGTATTTAAGTGTAAGCTTACCTTTGGCAGTAAGGCAGTTATTTGATATTTTTGGTCTTTCATCAGGAAAGTTGGCAACAGTAACAGAGTCCCAGCAACATCTCTTGGAAGCCAAATGTGGCCGTGACTTAAGAGGGATGTGCCTGTCCCGGCAGCCACTGGGCACTGCCGCTCACTGTTTCCTCAGGGCCCAGGAAGTCCTTGTGAACAAGGCTGTTTGCTCTGCCATTTCTGTGCTGTGGGACGTTAGCATTGGAGGGGAAATTCAGAATCAATTTTCTGACCCCCTGCACAACAGTTGAGGAGGCTGCAGCCACGTCGGAAAGGGCACAACAGGGCTGCCCCTCAGAATGCTGTCCTACTCATGCGGGTCTTACTGTTCTTACAGTCATGAACACACTTGAGAATCTAATGAAAACTGTGACACACACACCCCCCGCCCCCGCCTTAGAAAAAGGCCATGAGCACAAGATTTTGCCAAACTTTCTGAGGAATCCTGAACCCTGGTGGTTACCATGTTAAGAGCTCCTTTGTAGAAGCAGCTTCTAGATGCTTCATGGTCTTAGAGGGAGGCAGAGCCTGCAGGAGGGTTCTCCTGATCTTCTCTTTTCTAAATGGTTCTGACACTTTTGCAGACAGATCTTGGGTATAGATAGGGACATTTTTACTCTCAGCCCCAGCATAAGTCGACATTCTTGTTCTGTGTCCGAAAGAGCATATAGAGACTCGATTCGATGAAATGGGTTGTTTCCAGCATTCCTTCCACATGGGACTTAGCTGCAACATAGGAACTGTTGGTTTATAGTACAGAATTCATAGAAACACAGATATGATTAAGTGCACCTCTTCATTTTAAAGAAGTAGTTCTGTGCTGAGCATTGAAATACAGTCTTGGCTCTATTTTGCCTATGCAGCTAGATCTCATCGAGAATGGGACTGAACAAAGAGGTTATCTAGTTCACACTGCCGTTCAAAGCACTGAAGTTATCCAGCCTCTGCTCAGATGCTTTTAATGAAGAGAATGCTCCTCCCACTGCACTTTTTTAAATAGTTTTGACTGTTAGAAAGTTCTTTCCTGGGATTTCCCTGGTGGTCCAGTGGTTAAGAATTCTGCCAATAAAGGGGACATGGTTTCGACCCCTGATCCAGGAAGATCCCACGTGCTGCGGGGCAGCTGAGCCTGTGCATCACAGCTACTGAGCCCACGCCCTGGAGCCTGCGAGCCACAGCTACGGAAGCCTGTGCCCCTAGGGCCCGCGCTCCACGATGCGAAGCCCCTGCAGTGAGAGGAAGCCCGTCCACCGCAGCTAGGGAGCAGCCCTGGTCCCCTGCTATAAGCCGGCGTATAGCAAGGAAGACCCTGCGGGGCCAAAAGGAAATAAATGAACAAATTGTAAAATAAGTTCTTTCTCTAACTGAACAGAAAACTTGGTTCCCGCAACTTCCACCCATTGGTCCAAGGTCTTTCCTTTGGGTGAAATAGAATGGGTCCAACCCATTTTTATGAGACAGGCTTTAATACATTAGTGGAAAAGATACGCTCCAAGTCTTCCCTTCTCTAGCTTAAACTCAAAGTTCTCACAACCCTCTTTCATATGCAAAAGCCCCCAGAGCCTCATCACCTCAGGGCACCCTAAAATTATGGACGCAGATGTGAATGTAATATTTCTGCACAGCCTGAGCACACACCCTCCAAGTGAGGCCACACTCATGAACACAGTCTCAGGTGGCCTGAGCTTTAAAAGCCATGTTCCACTAGAGGCCTGTAGTCTAGCAAAATGACTGGGTTTTCTGATGCTGCGGTTAATCCTGATGCTATCATTCCTCATAAGCATTCTGTCCGCCAGCTTGTGACATCCATCAGTTTTATGAGCATGAACAGGCCTTCTGGAAATTTATCCACAAGGTGACTGACTGCCTTGAGTGGCAGGACCGAGCCTTGAGGCAGTCAGTGCCCAGAGCCACGTGGCCAGCACTTTGCCAGCCTCCTCACTAGAGTTCTCAGCCCAGTGACTTGTCATTCAGCTCTTGTGGAATGTTATCTTGCCACAAGGTCAGGAGGAAGCATCTTGATGGACACCATACAGAAATAATGAAAACACTTCAGCAGCTGCCTCTGATCTGCTTGCTTCAAGAAAAGAAATTAATTTGGCAATTGCACTGGTTTTCAGAGTTTATGCTTTTATTTTCTCTTGGGAGGATCAGGTAGTAAGTGCCAGCCTCGCCTTCATTTCTACACCTTTGATATCTTGTGGCCACTAAGAAGTGTGACCAAGTGCTGTCTCAGTATTCACAGGTCAGTGCGTGGGCAGGGAGCAGGGCAGAAACGTGTGTTGGCCTTGTTCCGTGAGAATAAAGTGATGTGTTTTGAAGAGTACACAATTGTGATTCCACAAGAGGCCAAGCTGCCCTCCAGTGGCTGTTAGAGAATTGTGCCCATCCAGCACAGCCTGGCTCAAGCTGGGCATGACTTTAGAAGTTTATCACCTTGAGCATGCCTCGCCATTTTTCATCTAATGGCAGTCACGCTACTTTGTTTTCACTTGATTTTAATCTAGGCTAGAGTTGCAATTTAGAATTTCACTAATAGTTAAGTTTGTCCAGCTCTCTGTTGTAAAGTTGATGACTCGGGTGTTTTAAGCAGCAAATTATCATTCTAAAGATGCTATTAAAAAACAACTATTTGACCAGAACCCTCGGTTGTGTGTGTTTGTTCTCGGGTTTTCTCAAAGAAAGCTCCCTCACCACACACGACAGGGAAAGAGTGCAGCATGTGGAGGCCTGCCTCCTCTCCCCTTACCCACCCTCCTCACCTTGACTGTCCCTGTGCCCATGAGGGCTGACCCCTGCCCCTTTCAGGAACTTCACTGCTACAATCACCTCTATCCTGTGCCGTCACTGCCCCTCCTCTTCTCCATCATTTGTCATCTTTATGTCACCTGCGTGAAAAAGAAAAAGCTGCTTAACTCAGCATCACCCTTGAGTTGCTCCCCTTCACAAGGGAAATTGAAAAGCAGTTTCATTTTCTCTCCTTTCTCTTCTCTCTTCTCTCATCTACTTCCTTTTTTAATAAAAAAGATACACACACATATGAAAACATAAGAATGAGAAACTGAACATACCATATTACCCCATCTGGAGATGACCACTCTTTGTACTTAACTGTACTTGAAGATCATTTTCTGTGGACACATACATATCTAGACGATTTTTTGTTTTGCTTTTTGCCCAAATGAGGTCATACTGTGTGTGCATGTTAAGTCACGTCAGTCATGTCTGACTCTTTGTGAACCCATGGATTGCAGCCTGCCAGGCTTCTCTGTCTGTGGGATTTTCCAGGCACGAACACTAGAGTAGGTTGCCATTTCCTTCTCTAGGGGATCTTCCCCGCCAAGGGATCAAGCCTGTCTCTTCTGTCTTCTGCATTAGCACTGGCAGGCAGGTTCTTTACTGCTAGCGCCACCTGGAAGCCCAGTCATGCTGTACCTGCCTTTTATAACCTTCATTTTTCAGTTAACGGCCACCAGCTGTCCATATCAGTAAGCTTTCATCAGGTGTACTAGCCGGGGCCTTGGGATTTCCCCAGTGTCGCCAGAGTCCTTTCCTAGTGTGCCCTGCCAGGGTCCAGTTGAAGACCTTGCATTCCTGGTGTCTGGTTTCTGGTTGTCATGTTCTTAAGATTGTCCTAACCCTCCCTGACACCAACCTACCTTGTCAGGCAGGTCAGCATGCAGTATATGCACCTCCTGGCTCTGTGTGGCTGCTTCCACGGGGTTGCATTGACCATGCCCTCTGTCTCTGATATTTCTTGGATCTAGAAAGCATATCCAAAGGTTTGATAGACTCACTGACATCTTTGCTTATTTAAATGAAATGTAAGCAATATTGTGTCCTACATATATATATGTATATGTATATATATATAAAGGGTCAGGGCTCCCCAGCTAGACCGTTGACTGGGGAACCAGAGGTGAGTGGCAGGCAAGTGAGTGAAGCTTCATCTGTTTACAGCTGCCTCCCATCGCTCTCATTACTACATTATGACAGTGTAATAATAATAGAGATAAAGTGCGTGATAAATGTAATGTGCTTGAATCATTCCGAAACCATCCCCCTCCCCAGTCTGTGGAAAAATTGTCTCCCACAAAACCTGTCCCAGGTGCCAGAAACATTGGGGGCCGCTCGCTACTATATATGAACTCCCAGCAGAAGATGTTTAGTATCTTTTTGACCCACTGTCAATGATGCTAAATTGACCTCTGGGTTCAGATAGTGCCAGTCCGGTCCTCTGTCACGCAGTTATGTTTTGTTTCATAACTAGAAAGTTGTCCACATGGGCTTGCTTCTGCAGGGGGCCCATCCACCATATACCTTGTGCAGTTATTAACCTCAGGCGATAATCCTTGCCATGAGCAGGAATTTCACAATTCATTCATTCCGTTGATATCTTTCACCACCACTCTGTTGTCGGGGAGGGCTTCCTGGCATCAGCTCTGGCAGGAAGGCAGGGTCCACACCTGGTTCCTTCCCTTCAGCAACCTGTGCTCGGAGTAAGGTGTGGGTTCAATTGCCACCTCAGATGGGATCACAAGAGGATTCATATTTCTCTCTTTGAATATTTCCAGTCATTCTTTTTGAGACTTAAATTCTTAGAACTGGGGCCAGGGAAGCTGATTCCGTCCAGTCTTTTTGACTGACTGCATTAAGTTTTTAACTTTTCATTTTGAAATAATTTCGAACTGACAGAAAAGTTGCAAAAATAGCCCAAAAGGTGCTTGTGTATCTTTCCCTACCCCAGCTCCCAAAGGTTAACATTTTACCACGTGCGCTTGAGCCTTCTTTGTCTCCATACATACAGTTGGTTAGTATACATGCACACATGCACATCCACTTATATAGACCCATGTGTTCCTATATACACACATTTATGCTGATACATAGTCACTAATTTCTTTCCACTGATTGTTTTTACATTTGGCTTGATTTTTTAATGTTCGTAAACTCGTGAATAATGAGGTTTATGCATGTACTTTACGGACAAAGACAGGTATACATTATGGTATACTTGTATACCATTACAAGTATACATAAACATGTAAATAAATATTGTGTGGATATGTTAGTAGTGTTTGTAATAGGCGTCATTCATGTGGGTAAATATGTCCCACATGACTTAAGAGAACCTACTAAAGAATCAGTGTGTGTATGTGTGTGTGTGTGTGTGTGTGTGTGTGTGTGTGTGTGTGTGTGTAATGATTGACAGTACCAAGGGTATAAATAAATTTAAAAGGTAGTGGAAATCTGAATGCTTTCAGTAAATGCTTTCCTCTTCAGTAAAAGACTAAAATGCCAGTTATTTAACTTGGACTCATAATGAAGAATATTATACCCAATAGGCAAGTTCCTTTTGATCACACATAGAATTTAAAGGAAACTGACTATATACCAGGTCACAGAGGATGATCGATAAATTCTGAAGTTAAAAATACACAACTGTTTTTCTATGAGAATGCAATAAATTTGAAAAGATCTCCCACATCTGGAAACAACAATATACAGAGCAATCTAGATGAAAGAGGAAATCATAAGGAAAATTATGATATTTCTAAAAGTGCATGACCTCAGAATTGCACCACATACCAAATTTGATCCAGCTAAGGCTTAAATATTCTTATCAAAAAAGGACAGTTTTTTTTTTTTCAATGAGTTCAGTTTTCAAGAGATTGACAGAAGACCAACAGAGCAGGCTCAAAGGCAGAGAAGAGGAGGAATAATGAAGGCAGGGACAAGAAACTAGAAAATAAAAATGAGAGAAAAAAATCAGCAAAACTGGAAGATTAAAAAGCTAGACAAGCTTCTGGCAATACGATCAAGAAATAAAGAATATGCAAGTAACAGACAAAGTCGAAAAGGCAAGTTATGATAGACATTTTTTTTAAAATCTATAGTATTCTAACAAATGTGGTGATCATTAAGAAGTAGATAGAATTTCTTTAGAAATTAAGCACTAAAATTGTCTCAGGAATGATGATACTAAGCACATCAGACATATGAACTTATTTAATCTTCTCAACAGTTCTATGAGGTTGGTATCATCTCCATCTTAAAGTCTGGGAAATGGAGGCAGGAAAAAATCATAAATTGCCACAGCCAGAGTATGCAGAAAGGGGGTCTGAGGCCAGAGCAGCTGGTGCCAGCGCCATGCTCTTAGCCACTGTGCACTGCATGGCCTCCCAACCCCCTGACTGGATCAGTGTCCATCAGAGGAAGTGAAATGGTAGTCAAAGAGTTCCCCTGCCACCCCCGAATCCTCTCCAGGAAAAATCAACCTTACAGATCAGGTTTCACTAAATTTTCAAGAAACCCACTATCTTATCTAGCCTTTCAAAGCCACCCAACTCAGTTTAGGCTGGATTAATCTTGATTCCAAAATTGGATAAAGAGAGATCAAGATTATGCTATTCTTTCATGGATCCTGGCTGAATCCAAGATTGTGTTGTTTATTTCCAAATTCAAGGGTGACTCAACACAATTGTTTCCATAAATAACGTATTTTTGTTTAGTTTTTCAACTCTCAGAAAACTGAAAGGACTTCCTTTGGGGAGTGGCGGGAGACATCAAATGGTCAAATGTGCACGGCTGAGCTAGCAGAGAAGTGCAGGGACCGCCCCGGACCACCAGCCCCGAGACCCTAGGGCAGCCAGGATGGTGACGATGCGAGGATGTGGGGCTTGCGGCTGAGCACAGGCAGGCAACCTGGCCCAGTCTCTTCCCAATCCCCTGGTCTAGAAACAGCCCAGCAGCTAGCTGGAGGCAAAAAGCCCCACTCCCCAAGGTCTCACTGCCACCTCTGCACAAAATCAAAATGTATCCTTCTGCACAACTATGCCAGGACTCCTCATCTGGGCCAAGATGCTTCCCCGGAGCCCCCACTTCCAGGACTGCATCTGTCCCCTGCAATGCCTCATTTTTCAACAAACACCTGCTGAGAGGCTTCTGTGCCCCATTAATAAGACACAAATGGTTACTCCAGCTGAGCTGATGACTGAGGACAAGAGGTTGCCTGGGTAGAGGAGTCTCCAATCCTGCTGGCTCCACCTCCAGCAGATGGCTCAGCAGTGGCCGTGATGCTCCTGCCTTCCACTCTCGCCCAGCCCCCGCCCAGCCTTTACCCCTCCCTGGACTCAGCCTGCAACACTGCACCTGCAGCCACATGTCACTGCCTCTGTGGCAGCCTCCAGAGGTCCCAGCTGACCAGATGGGTGTGAAACCTGGGATCCCACTGCCACATTGCTCACACACACTGTTACACAGTCAAGGTTGCCAGCATCACACTTAGGATATTTGGCTGTCCTAAAACCACCTTCTGTGTTTTTATTCTGCTGGTAGATTCTAAACAATTGAAGGTCAGGAAACCATTTTGACCACATCCATTTGATCATAGAAAAAGCAAGCGAATTCCAGAAAAAAAAAAAAAAATCTGCTTCATTGACTGCTAAAGCCTTTGTGTGGATTACAACAAACTGTGGAAAATTCTTATAGAGATGGGAATACCAGACCATTTTACCTGTCTCCGGACGAATTTGTACACAGGACAAGAAGCAACAATTAGAAGCAGACATGGAACAATGGACTGGTTCCAAATTGGGAGAGGAGTACATCAAGGCAGTATACTGTCATGCTGCTTATTTAATTATATGCAGAGTACATCATGCGAAATGCCAGGCTGGATGAAGCTCAAGATGAAATCAAGATTGCCAGGAGAAATATCAATAACCTCAGATACGCAGGTGACACCACCCTTATGGCAGAAAGTGAAGAGGAACTGAAGAGCCTCTTGATGAAGGTGAAAGAGGAGAGTGAAAAAGCTGGCCTAAAACTCAACATTCAGAAAACTAAGATCATGAAATCTGGTCCCATCACCTCATGGCAAATAGATGGGGAAAAAAAATGGAAACGGTGACAGATTTTTATTTTCTTGAGCTCCAAAATCACTGTGGACAGTGACTGCAGACATGGAATGAAAAGATGCTTGCTCCTTGGAAGAAAAGCTATGACAAACCTAGACTGCATATTAAAAAGCAGAGACATCATTTTGCAGACAAAGGTCTGTATAGTCAAAGCTATGGTTTTTCCAGCACTCACGTAAGGATGTGAGAGTTGCACAATAAAGCACCGAAGAATTGATGCTTTCAAGCCGTGGTGCCGGAGAAGACTCTTGAGAGTCCCTTGTACTGCAAGGAGATCCAACCAGTCCATCCTAAAGATCAACTCTGAATATTCATCAGAAGGACTGATGCTGAAGCTGAAGCTCCAATACTTTGGCCACATGATGTGAAGAGCTGACTCATTAAAAAAGACCCTAACACTGGGAAAGACTGAAAGCAGGACAAGGGGGTGACAGAGGATGAGATGATTGGACGGCATCACTGATTCAACGGACATGAGTTTGAGCAAACTCCAGGAGATAGTGAAGGACGGGGAAGCCTGGTGTGCTTCAGTTCATTGGGTCGCAGAGTTGGACACGACTGAGCAACTGAACAATAATGACAAAATCATTTTGATGCTGTGATGCAGATTCCCGGGGCCCCACACAGACCCTCTGAGTCCAAAGTCTTGGTCATCTGTGCTGTAAATGAGCTCCCAAGGAAGGCCCAATACATATCCACTCTGCCCAGTGAGGGCCCTTCCGAGGGCAGCAGCTTGATCCTGACCTCCCTGCCTCCTACTGTGCCCCTAGAGCAGTTAATGGGAAGCATGCGGGGCTTGGGCCCCCAGTTTGCTGTGCCACCTCCAAAAGTTGCCCGCCTGCTCTGAGCCTCTTTTGTGGAACAGTGTCTGAGTTTCCCATTACCACTATTGCAAATTACCACAAACTTACTGGCTCAAAACAAATGAAAGTCGCTCAGTCGTATCCAACTCTTTGTGACCCCATGGACTATACAGCCCATGGAATTCTCCAGGCCAGAATACTGGAGTGGACAGCCTTTCCCTTCTCCAGGGGATCTTCCCAACCCAGGGATCGAACCCATGTCTCCCGCATTGCAGGCGGATTCTCTACCACAGCCACATGCAAGGGTATTCGTGTACAGTTCTGTAGGTCAGAAGTCTCCCATGGGTCTCACTGAGCTTAAAACAGGTGTCAGCAAGGTTGGTTCCTCCTCCAGGCTCTAGGGGAGAATTCGTTTCTTGCCTTTCACAACCACCAGAGGCCTCCCACATTCCTTGGCTCATGGCTCCTTGCTCCACACTCAGAACTAGCAGAGTCCCTAGCATCTCTCTGACCCTGCTTCCATACGCACATTCTTTCCCTGACTCTTCTTGTGTCTCCCTCTTCTGCTTTTAAGCACCCACTGATTATTTGGGGCTCACCTTGATAATCCGGGGCAATCCTGGGTTGAGGTAATCCCCACCTCAAAGTCACACCTGCGAAGTTCCTTTTACCATGGAAGGTCACATAGTCACTGGTTCTGGGGTTTAGGCCTTGGGCATCTCTGGGGGCCATTATTTTGCCCATCGCAGATGGGTGGGTTCACCCTGTACCCCTTGTAACCAGCGTTTCTCCAAGTGTGACCCATCTTCTGCTGCGTCAGCCTCACCTGGGGCTCCCATCGTAACTGTGGAGCGTGTTCACCAGACCCCACTCAGCTCAAGAAGCTGCTGGGAGGCGTGACCACAGCACCCTCAACACAGGCTAGAGCACTGATACAGGATACAGCAATCTAACCTCCGGGGCAGTGAGAAAGGATGAGTTTTCACCAGATCCAAGAATGGGTGAGTTAGGAGTCTCACTAATAAGATGCACTGGCCAGAGGCTGAAGTTGTCCTCAGTGTTCTCTGCTTTTGCGAGGGACAGTGCTTGGCAGCCGGCGTGGTGTGAGCCGGTTCCTGGGTCGCCTGCCGCAGGAGGACCAAGCGCTGGGGCAGACACGCTGCAGGGCCCTCGCAGGCTGCAGCCACTGCCTGTCTGTGGCAGCAGGGACCACAGGCTCGCCTTCCTCCACCCCGTGAAGGCCCACACCAGACTCTGCACCCACAAGTCCCGCTGCCTCCAGATGGCCCCCCAGTACCTCTCTGGCCCCACAATCTCAGGAAGTCCCGCATCCACCCTGGCCACACCCAGCTGCCTCTGGCTTCTCCCACCTTCTCCGCATCTTACCATCACCCACACCCCCAGCCCCTGCCCCAGACCAGGGCGTGTGCTTCTCAGATGCCTCCTGCCTGCCGTCTCCTCCATCCCATGCAGGTCAGCTCAGCAGCTCCAGGGGCGACCTCCTCAGAGGACGAGGACTCCAGCCCTGCCAGCCCAGTGCTGGGCAGGTAGGACACACTCAGGTGGTCCCAGAGTCAGATGTATGGGGGAGATGCCGTCTGGACCATGGACGGCCAAAGCAGGCGCTGCGGATGCCGGGAAAGGCCTCATGGGTGCCACAGCCAGCACGCCTCCTGCTGGAGGGGCTACCGATGGGGTTGGGTTGGAGCCTGCCCTGGGCCACACCCGGGGAACAGAGTCCCAGGTCCTTGCCCGCCAGGAGGCCCAGCCTGGCCCTGACTGCTTCCACCGGGGCCTCTGCGCCCTCCCTACCCTCTCCTCCAGGCGCCTTTCTTTGTCGCAGAAGCAGGATGCATGCTGGCCACAGGGTCACTGCTCCTCCTTCCCTCTCTAGCAAGGACCATCTTCCCACAGACCCTGTAGGGCTGGCTCCTCCTACAGGTGTCAGCACAGACCCCCTGTGTGCAGAAAGGCCTTTCCTGGGCCCTCCCATCTAAAGTAAGCCCAGACACACTCCACCACCTCACCTTGTACTGGTGACTTCATGGCACTTAGCACACTCTGAAATGCTCATTTTTATTATCCTTTTGTGCGTGGAATTTGTCTTCAGTCTCCTGTCTCTAAACAGTGGGCTCTGAGGCGGCAAGAACCACATGTCCTGCTCCCTGCAGGATCCCAGCACCCAGCACGGCACACGGCGCACACAGGCCCTCAGGAAATATCCACCAGAAGTGTGTCTCAGGGCAGGGCTCAGGCAGAGGAGACTGAGCTGAGAGCTCCCCGGGCCACTCACCCTCTGTCCCAGCACTGGACTGCCTGGGACTAGTCCCTGGGCAAGGACTGGAGCAAGAAGATAAGGCTGGAGTAGGGCAGGCCAAAGGGACTTGCTGGATGAGGCAGGCTAGGGAGGCCCTGGGGAAACGTGGAGCCTGCAGGGGCCCAGTCTTCTCCCAGGGTCCAGGCATGGCTCCTGCAGCCAGTGTCCGCAAGCTGGGGACAACTCGGAGCAGAACTCCCTGCTGGCCTCAAGGCTGAGTTCAAGGACTGCATGCTGTACACTCAACACAGCCTTGACCTCAGGGACAGCGAGAGAGGCTGCAGGAGGCATCAGGAGATACAGCCTTCTTCCCTGTCACAGGAATAGCCCTGCTCACTCAGCCACTTGAGACATGCGGGGTGGCCAGAGGCAAGTCCACCCTGGGGTTCCAGTTCCTCCACCCTGACTTCAAGCAACCCCACCACTTCACCCAGCGTGACAAGAGCTCCTCAGTGGTCCCCAAGCCTTTGCTCACAGAGAGGGGTGGGTTGGGGAGAGACTTGCCCTTCTCCTTTGAGCTGCACTCTGTGAGGGGGCCCTGAAGTGCTGCTCAGGCCCCAGCAAGTCACAGGTGAGTGGGCTCACTCTTCCGAGTTTTCTCATAAGGCTGGAGTAGGGCAGCCCTCTCTCCCCAGAACCCCAGCATGCCTCCAGCAGGCATGCAGGGCCTGACCTGAGGGCTCCGGGCATGCGGAGAGAATATGAGAAGGTTCACTGGCCTCAGGACGAATCTATTTGCTGGAAATCTCCCCCAACCTTCCTGTTTCTCGGCCAGGTTGTTGACACTGGTCTCAGGCATGACCCTCACTGGGACCAGCCTCTGGCCCTAGCCTTGTCATAAAGCTCTGCTGCCTCCCTGCCCAGCCCATCCAACTCACCTGCCCTAATACATCTATGTGCCCCAGTCAGATGCTTTCTGTCTCCAGGCCTCAGTTTTCCCAACTGTACAAGAAACGATCACTGTTGTTTTTATTTGTTTGGTCTTCTACAAATAGCCTTTGGCGCATGCTAGAGTAGTCCCCTAACTCCATCCTCAGGCTGAGCACAAGGGCTACTTCACCTTTGGTTCCAGGGAGCCAACACCTAGGCCTATAATCCTCATGATTCTGGACTTTGGAAATGGCCAGAGCCGACCTCTTCAGAGTCTGTGTGGCAGTTCTGCGGTTTCCTGGGAACATCAGGCAGCTGTGCTCTGACAGTGTCAACCCAGACATAGCTGGTCTAGGAGAAGGGAAAGGTGGATTCCTATTCCTAGTGTTTAAGTGTCTGGACCTAACAATTCTTGAAAGCAGAATATCTTGGCTTTTAATGCTTCAAGCCAATAAATGCTTCATAAGCCTTTGACTGTGTGGATCACAATAAACTGTGGAAAATTCTGAAAGAGATGGAAATACCAGACCACCTGACCTGCCTCTGGAGAAATCTGTATGCAAGTCAGGAAGCAACACTTAGAACTGGACATGGAACAACAGACTGGTTCCAAATAGGAAAAGGAGTACGTCAAGGCTGTATATTGTCACCCTGCTTATTTGACTTATATGCAGAGTACATCATGAGAAATGCTGGGCTGGAGGAAGCACAAGTTGGAATCAAGATTGCTGGGAGAAATATCAATAACCTCAGCTATGCAGATGACACCACCCTTATGGCAGAAAGTGAAGAAGAACTAAAGAGCCTCTTGATGAAATTGAAAGAAGAGAGTGATAAAGTTGGCTTAAAGCTCAACATTCAGAAAACTAAGATCATGGGATCGGTCCCATCATTTAATGGCAAATAGATGGGAAAACAGTGGAAACACTGGCTGACTTTATTTTTCTGGGCTCCAAAATCACTGCAGATGGTTATTGCAGCCATGAAGTTAAAAGATGCTTACTCCTTGGAGGAAAGTTATGACCAACCTAGACAGCATATTAAAAAGCAGAGACATTAATTTGCCAACAAAGGTCTGTCTAGTCAAGGCTATGGTTTTTCCAGTGGTCATGTATGGATGTGAGAGTTGGACTGTGAAGAAAGCTGAGCGCTGAAGAATTGATGCTTTTGACCTGTGGTGTTTGAGAAGACTCTTGAGAGTCCCTTGGACTGCAAGGAGATCCAACCAGTCCATCCTAAAGGAGATCAGTCCTGGGTGTTCACTGGAAGGATTGGTGTTGAAGCTGAAACTCCAGTACTCTGGCCACCTGATGCAAAGAGATGACTCATTTGAAAAGACCCTGATGCTGGGAAAGATTGAGGGCGGAAGGAGAAGGGGACGAGAGAGGATGAGATGGTTGGATGGCATCACC
>NW_024070189.1:106281291-106451511 GCF_014754425.2 Oryx dammah | reverse complement strand
TGGCGGCGGCGGGTCTCGACGCGGAGGGGCGCGGCTGCGAGCCCGCGGGCGGCAGGTGGCCGGGCCTCCGCGCGGGGACTCGCGGGCTGCCCACAGGCGCGCGTGGGTGGCAGTGCGCGTGGCCGGCCGGCCGGGGAGCCCGGCTCGCGGAAGTGTGCGCCGCTCCGGCGGAGGCGCTGCGGGGCGCGGGTGCGTGCGCGGGGAGGGCGCGCCCCCGGCCGCCGGGCTCGGGACTCTGCCGCGCGAGCACCGCCGCTCGCCTTGGCGCGAGGAGCACGCTTCCTCAGCTGCTCGAGTGGCAGGCAAAGCCAGCCCGGGGCCCAAAGCCTACCCAACACGAGACCTCAGTTTCCCGGACTGTGAAATGGGAACAGGAAGGCTGACCTGCCGACTGCTTGTGAAGATGGCAGAGGGCCTTGTGTGTGGGAGCAGAGGATGTTGTCACCTCTAAAGCTGGGATAGGATGGAGCAAAGGATCGATGCGAGAGAGCCTGCAGGGGCAATGGGGTCAGCTCCGGGTTCTGGGTGTGTTCCTCATTAGTGACGGTGGGCAGGGCCAGGAAACCTGGAGTCCGCTCCTCTCTGAGGCCTGGAGGGCAAGAGGCCAGGGAGGCTCCCGCCCCTGCCCCAGGCTCAGCGTGGGGAGCAATGTTAAAAAGACAGACAAGCCAGCCTGGGGTATGGAGGGGCTCACCCTTATCCCTGTCTCCTGGTTCTCTGAGGCAGGTGTCCTGCTGAGTCTCAGGAGTCAGAGAAGTGTCCTGGGAAGATTTGCTTGCAGGCAGGTGCTGTGTCTCCGTCTTAGTTGAAGTTACTGAGGCTTAGAGCAGTCACAGGACTTGTTCAAGGTCTCAGGACCATCAAGTGGCAAAGATGGAGTTTCAACCATGTAGGACTGGTTCCAAAAGCCGTACTTCAGTCACTGTGCCAAGTAACCAGGAGAGGCCTGGGTTTGTTGCCTCACTCGCCTAAAGCATTGCATTCCTTAACCTCCTGTGTGCTGTCTGCTGCTGGCCCTGAGGAGTGCTTACAAGCAGATGCGGGAGAGGGGAGCTGAATAAGTCATCTAAAGCAAAGCCAAGGTAATGGCAGGAGATAAGTGGTAGGAAAAAAAAAAAAACACAGAGTAATTAGGCTGGAGCCTGAGGAGGGGGTGAGGAGAGGCTTACCCTGGTCAGAGAGGATGTGTCTGAGCCGTGACCACTGACCGCGGCTGTGATGTGACTCCCACAAAAAAGGTCCAAAGGTGCAAGGCCCCTGAAGCAGGCACAGGTGGGAGGAGGCAGGAGCTGAAACAGAGCCAGTTTTGTGAGCTGTGGAGTTTGACCTTTCCTCCAGGTGCGACGGACAGACCCCGGAGCGTTTCGAGTTTTGAGTATTGAAAGGGTGTCCCTAAGGTGAGTGGAGAGGACTCTCAGGAGCAGGAGAGGGAGCAGGGAGGAGGCTGTGGAGTCTGCCAGAGATTCTCAAGGTTAGCCAACCAGCTGCCAGACGTGGAGTCTGCCATCCTGGCAGAGCCAGGGGCTCAAGACAGGCAGGGTCTTCTGCAGGTGGTGGGGTTGTTAGCTGTTGTGGACAAGAGAACCAGTTTGGTCTGAAGCCCTACCCCTCTTCCTGTATCCTTCCGGGTGCCCATCTCAGACCTCCCTGTGCCTGGCAGGGGATGGAGTGCCTGCCCCGAATGCGTAGAGATGAGATGCTGGGTGTTCAGATCGATCTCTGCATCTTTTCATATGTTCCCATAAGTCTTTGAGCTAATCCAGCTCTGACTTGCACTTTGACCCAGGCCTAGAGTCAGCCATTTCTCAAGAAGCCTTGGTGTCTTTTAGGGGGGTTGTGGTGGGGGTTAGAAACCAGTATCTGAGCATTAGATAGAAATGCTCATCGCTACTATGGCGTCATTGACCCTAGACCTTCTCAGTGGTCTGAACCAAGAACTCCTTTTTTAAAACTGAAAGTTAATAGTTCCATCTCCTTTCTCCTACAGTAAGAACCTGGTTCCCCCAAAATATCAATATAAAAGTTGAGTTATATTTTATTCGATGGAAATTTTTAGGACTTAAGCCCAGGAGGCAGCATCTCAAGTAACCCTGAGACAACTGCTCCAAGGAGGCAAGAGGGGGAGCCAGGCTATATAGAAGTTTTGCAACAGAGGGCAAATAGTCTAAAGTCATAAGGTTACTGTAAATTAAAGAAAACCAGATATCTCAAGTTAAGGAACCTAGCACTTTTCTATGTATGGGAAGATGCCAGAGTCTGGGCTTCCTGAAATCATTCCTTTGATATGCTCCTCAGCTAGTACCCTGTGTTTTCAAATCCCAAGTTTCCTCCGGGCTCACCGTGAGGAGTGGCTGCAGTCTGACGGCTGCTGGATGGCAGGTATTGTTGTTCCCTGAGTTCTGTCAGGGCTCACCAGCTCACCATCCATGCTGGCTGCAATTGCTGATGACTGTGACATCCTTTGTCTACTGACATGGCAGGAAATATTCCATTTCTCAGTAATAATTTGCTTAACCCTAGAATACACTCAAAATACTTTCAGAATCACTACATCCGAACCAACCAAAACCTACCAGGTCATGTTCAGGATTTCTTTGGCTGTCAAATCAGCACTATGTAAATATATTATCAATTTGATATACCATTAGTTTCATCTGTTTCTGTTTGCGTACAATTCGGTTTTTTTCCCTTTTATGATATAATTTAATTTTTGAACATTTGTTTTACATAGTCCAAAGGTCAAAACTAAAAAAAAGAAAAGAAAAAAAGCTGTTTATGAAGTCTCAATCCCATTCCTGCCTCTTTCTTCTTGTTCCCGTACTATGGTATTTGAAATAATTTTAGGTTTATTCTTCCTGAGTCACTCTTGTTAAGCAAGCCACTTACAAATTATTACAAAAGTTAGTATATATACATCTTTTTTGTGCCTTGCTTTCTCAGTTAGAAATATCTTTTTACTGGTTCGTAGAGACGCTCCTCATTCGTTTGTACTGCACATTGTACTCCATTCTGAGGCTGTTCCTTACTTATTCAACTATGTTGCGCATTGACATTTGGGTTTTTTTTAGAAGTCTTTGCTATTAAAAATAATGGAATAATATATAACCTTGCATATAGGTTGCTTGTGTTTGTTGAGGCATATTATTGATTCCAAGAAGGAAGAGTAAGTAAATATTTATTTTGTTAACTATTCTTGATTTCCCTCTCCCCAAATTCTGCACTCCTACCAACAGGTGTGACAGTGTGTTTCCCCCACACCCACATGGACC
The DNA here is from genome assembly GCF_014754425.2 of Oryx dammah. NCBI lineage: Eukaryota > Metazoa > Chordata > Mammalia > Artiodactyla > Bovidae > Oryx > Oryx dammah. The sequence goes on along the minus strand of NW_024070189.1, from coordinate 106,448,242 downwards.
TGAGAGCCAGCAAATAGTGTTTCAATACATTTTAATTTGCATTTCAGTTATTATGAGTGAAATTAGACAGCTTTTCATTTGCTTATGAGTCATTTAATCATCTTTTTTCTGTAAATTGCCTGTCTATATATTTTGTCCATTTCCTTTTGGATTTGAGGGTGTTCTTTTCTTTGGATTTTTAAAATTTTGTCTAAAATACATATTAGAGATATTCGTGCTTTATCTTTGTTAAATTGCGACTATTTCTCCCAGGTTTCTTTTCACTCATTCATAGTGAGTTTTACCATTAAAAGCTTCTTGTTTTGGACCATTAATTTAGTCATTCTTTTCATTTATTGCTTCTAGATTTTGAATCCTAGTTAGAAAGGCTTTTCTCAACCCAACTGTAATTGAATTCACCTCTGTTTCCTAATAGTCTTTTGGTTCTGTGCTTAGTTTACAGATCCAACAATCTTTTTCCAAATATCTATCCCAACATTTTTTTTAAAGGCCATCTTTTCTCTTGTGATCTGAAATGCATTTGTGTCATATACTAAATATCCAGATGTGCTTGGACCTGTTTCTAGTCTGTCACACAGCTCTATCCCTTTGTATGCTGGTGTCACATGTAGGAGTTACACTGTGTGTGTGTGTGTGTGTGTGTGTGTGTGTGTGTGTGTCTGTGTGAACAGCAAGGAAAACTGTATCTACAACTGTTGCAATAGAGGAAAGAGATTGAACTCAATTCCCATTATTATGTTTTGATATCTGGTAGGGCTAATCTTCCTTCCACTGCTGTTATTTCAGGGTTTTCCTAGCTATTCTAACATGTTGCTGATATCTTTTGTTAGGATCATATTAACTTTATGTATAACTTCAGGATAATGGGCGTTTTTATGAAGTTGAGTCATCTCGTCCAAAAACAAGGAATGTCTTCATTTGTATTTAAGACTCCTTACTTTTTTATTTGTTCAAGACCACTTTCAGGAGAATTTTGAAGTTTTTTCCTGGTCCTTCTCAAGTTTATTCATGAAACTTTACCTCGTTTGTTCCTATTCTGATGGGGAAGACTTTTCCCCCCATCATATCTTTTTTTTCATGGCTTATATCTTTTTGTTCATTTCTTTTTTCAACATAATTAAGATTTATACAATTCTCACACAACAGTATGATACAAATTCTATTCAAGTTCCCATAGATGGTAAATTAGGAAACACTAAAATATGCTAAAGGTGAAACTCCAGTACTTTGGCCACCTCATGCGACGAGCTGACTCATTGGAAAAGACCCTGATGCTGGGAGGGATTGGGGGCAGGAGGAGAAGGGGACGACAGAGGATGAGATGGCTGGATGGCATCACTGACTCGATGGACGTGAGTCTGAGTGAACTCAGGGAGTTGGTGATGGACAGGGAGGGCTGGCATGCTGCGATTCATGGGGTTGGAAAGAGTCAGACACGACTGAGCAACTGAACCTGAACTGAAAATATATTCAGGGACATAAAACAAGGTGCAAAAATTATATGATCTAAATATATTGAAATCATGCAGAGTCTGTTCTCTTATGACTATGGAATTATGTTAGAAATCAATATTGAAGATATTTGAAAATAACCCACATATTTTTAAGTGCAGTGTGACGTTTACCAGGAGAGATCTTCAAGTTAGCCATCAAAAGCCTCAATAACTTAGACTGAAAAAAACACAGAGGGTGTTTGCAGAGAATAAAGCATTGAGATGAGAAATTAATATTAAAGATACTTCAAACAAAATCCCATGTATTTGGAAATTAAATGGTGGGTGTTTCTAAGAAACCATAACAAGAAAAATTAGACAATATTTGTAATAGATAATAATGAGAAAAGAGTTTACTATAATTTATTTCACACAGCTGAAGCTATCCAATGCATTTAAATACAAAGTGGAGTCTTGAATAAGATATGAAAATGAATAATGGACAGTGGCATAAAACTTTGTGAAATTTGAACAAAATCTGAACATTAGGTATCTCTTGCTAATTCCTGTTGTTGTTGGTTTTTTTTTTTTTTTTTACAGCTTAGTATTTCTTTATATTCTCTGAATTGGTTTAGAAGTTTCAAGCCTTATTCACAAATATTTTTAATCACTAAGATATATTGCCTTGACTTTTAGCACTAATACAAGATACTAAAAGCATGGAACTATATCAGAGTTTTGCATGAATATAAATTAGAAATGTAGCATTCTACACATTTTACACATACTAAGTCAAACAAGTGGAATCAAAATATCATGGATTTTTTCACTAGGCAAAAATTCATAAATTTTCTAAAATATATATATTATACATACTACATAATATATATATGTGTGTGTGTGTATGTGTGTGTGTGTGTGTGTGTGTGTGAGAAAACCTTTTCTACTAGATAAAGGCTTGAGAAAGAACAACAACAAAAAAGAAGACGTGGTGAAATTGGAAAACACAAACTAAATGAAATGGGAGCACTGAATAGGAAATAGAAAAGGAGAAGCAAACTAGATAACAGTAAAAGATCCTCATATAATCTGTTGTTTTTAAATATGGCTGCTCGTTAGAAACATATCTGGAGGTACCTGGGCATTTGTATTTTTTCAAAAAATTCTAAGATAACTCTATTATGCATCTGGATTTTAAAAAATGATTACAGGTTTTTCTATTAAATGGTAGTGTTGATGATACAGAATTCTGTTATTTTCTGTTGATTAATCATGATACAATTATATTAAGCAAATAATACTTACAATTATATTAAGCGAATAATACTTCAGTCAGTTCAGTTCAGTTGCCCAGTTTTGTCCAACTCTTTGCAACCCCATGAGCTGCAGCACACCAGGCTTCCCTGTCCATCACCAACTCCTGGAGCTCGCTCAAACTCACATCCATCAAGTCAGTGATGCCATTCAACCATCTCATCCTCTGTCATCCCTTTCTCCTGCCTTCAATCTTTCCCAGCATCAGGGTCTTTTCCAATGAGTCAATTCTTCCCATCAGGTGGCCAAAGTATTAGAGTTTCAGCTTCAGCATCAGTCCTTCCAATGAATATTCAGGGTTGATCTCCTTTAGGATTGGCTGGTTTGATCTTGCAGTCCAAGGGACTCTCAAGTGTCTTCTCCAAAACCACAGTTCAAAAGCATCAATTCTTCCGTGCTCAGCCTTCTTTATAGTCCAACTCTCACATCCATGCATGACTACTGGAAAAACCATAGCTTTGACTAGACAGACGTTTTTTCAGCAAAGTGATTGATGTCTCTGCTTTTTAATATGCTATCTAGGTTGGTCTTAGCTTTACTTCCAAGGAGCAAGCATCTTTTAATTTCATGGCTTCAGTCACCATCTACAGTGATTTTGGAGCTCAAAAAAATAAAGTCTGTCACTGTTTCCATTATTTCCCCATCTATTTGCTATGAAGTGATGGGACCGAATGCCATGATCTTAGTTTTTTGAATGTTAAGTTTTAAGCCAGCCTTTTCACTCTCCTCTTTCACTTTCATCAAGAGGCTCTTCAGTTCCTCTTTGCTTTCTGTCATAAGGGTGGTATCATCTGCATATCTGAGGTTATTGATATTTCTCCTGGCAACCTTGATTACATAATCACAATAGTAAAAGATGTTTATCAGTTTTTACAATCAATACCCAGACAAAAAATAAAAGATAATTACAATTGCAAACTGTAATGGAAGCGTGATTAACCTAATAATTTGAAATAATTGCATAAAATTTCAGGGATTGAATAGAGTGATGTGGTAAGTGGAAGTGCCAGTCTTATGTCTTTTGGTTGGTGCACTTGATCCATTTACAGATAAGGTAGTTATCAATATGTATAATCCTATTAACATTTTCTTAATTGTTTGAGGTTTATTTTGTATAGGTCTTTTCCTTCTCTTTCTTTTCCTGCCCAGAGAAGTTCCTTTACCCTTTATTGTAAAGCTGGTTTGGTGGTGCTGAATTCTCTTAAACTTTTGCTTGTCTGGAAAGCTTCTGATTTCTCCATCAAATCTGAATGAGAGTCTTGCTGGGTTGAGTATTCCTCGTTGTAGGTTCTTCTCTTTCATCACCTTAAATATATGGTAACATTCCTTTCTGGCTTGTAAAGTTTCTGTTGAGAAATCAGCTGATAACCATCTTTGCATGAAGTGTTCCCTCAGTTTAGTTCAGTTCAGGCGCTCAGTCGTGTCCGACTCTTTGCGACCCCATGAATCGCAGCACGCCAGGCATCCCTGTCCATCACAAACTCCCGGAGTTCACTCAGACTCACGTCCATCGAGTCTGTGATGCCATCCAGCCATCTCATCCTCTGTCGTCCCCTTTTCCTCCTGCCCCCAATCCCTCCCAGCATCAGGGTCTTTTCCAATGAGTCAACTCTTTGCATGAGGTGGCCAAAGTACTGGAGTTTCAGTGTCAGCATCATTCCCTCCAAAGAAACCTCAGGGCTGATCTCCTTCAGAATGGACTGGTTGGATCTCCTTGCAGTTCAAGAGATACCAAGGGAACTCTAGTCTTTCCCATTCTATTGTTTTCCTCTGTTTCTTTGCACTGATCCCTGAGGAAGGCTTTCTTAACTCTCCTTGGTATTCTTTGGAACTTGCATTCAAATGGGTATATCTTTCCTTTTCTCCTTTGCTTTTCGCTTCCCTCCTTTTCACAGCTATTTGTAAGGCCTCCTCAGACAGCCATTGCTGGGAAAAATATCAATAACCTCAGATATGCAGATGACAGCACCCTTATGGCAGAAAGCAAAGAGGAACTAAAGAGCCTCTTGATAAAAGTGAAAGAGGAGAATGAAAAAGTTGGCTTAAAGCTCAACATTCAAAAAACTGAGATCATGGCATCCAGTCCCATCACTTCATGGCAAATAGATGCGGAAACAGTGGAAACAGTGGCAGACTTTATTTTCTTGGACTCCAGAATCATTGCAGATAGTGACTGCAGCCATGAAATTAAAAGATGCTTGCTCCTTGGAAAAAAACCTATGACCAATCTAGACAACATATTAAAAAGAAGAGACATTACTTTGCCAACAAAGGTCCATCTAGTCAAAACTACGGTTTTTCCAGTAGTCATGTACAGATATGAGAGTTGGACTGTAAAGAAAACTGAGTGCCAAAGAATTGGTGCTTTTGAACTGTGGTGTTGGAGAAGACTCTTGAGAGTCCCTTGGACTGCAAGGAGATCCAAGCAGTCCATCCTAAAGGAACTCAGTCCTGAATATTCATTGGAAGGACTGATGCTGAAGCTGAAGCTCTAATACTTTGGCCACCTGATGGGAAGAACTGACTCACTGGAAAAGACCCTGATGCTGGAAAGATTGAAGGTAGGAGGAAAAGGGGATGACAGAGGTTGGATGGCATCACCGACTCTGTGCACATGAGTTTGAGCAAGCTCCAGGAGTTGGTGATGGACAGGGAAGCCTGGTGTGCTGCAGTCCATGGGGTCAGAAAGAGTTGGACACGACTGAGCCACTGAACTGAACTGAACTGGTCTGATGGTGCTAAATTCTCTTCAACTTTTGCTTCTCTGGAAAGCTTTTGATTTCTCCATCAAATCTGAATGAGAGTCTTGCTGGATAGTGTATTCTTGGTTGTAGGTTCCTCTCTATCATCACTTTAAATATATGGTGCCATTCTCTTCTGGCTCATAGAATGTCTGTTGAGAAATCAGCTGACAACCTGATGGGTGTTCCTTGTATGTAATTTGTTAGTTTTTTCCCTTGTTGCTTTTACTATTTTATCCTTGTCTTTAATTTTCGTCAGTTTGATTGCTGTGTGTGTGTCTGTGTTGCTCCTCGGGTTTATCCTGCCTGGGACTCTCTGTGCTTCCTGGACTTGGTTGACTATTTCCTTTCCCATGTTAGGGAATTTTTCAGCTCTTCTCTCTTCAAATATTTTCTTGGTTCCTTTCTCTCTCTTCTTCTTCTGGGATGCCTGTAATGCAAATACTGGTGCCCTTAATGTTGTCCCAGAGGTTTCTTAGGCTGTCTTTTTTTTTTTTCCCCATTCTTTTTTCTATGTTCTGTTCTGCAGCAATGATTTCCACCACTCTGTCCTCCAGGTCACTTATCTGTTCTGCCTCAGTTATTCTGCTGTTGATTCCTTCTAGTGTATTTTTCATTTCTGCTTGTTCTTTCGTTCTTCTGGTGTTTGGTAAACATTTTTTTTGCATCTTCTCAACCTTTGCCTCCATTCTTTTTCTGAGATCCTCAATCATCCTCACTGTTATTCTTCTGAATTCTTTTTCGGGAAGGTTGCCTAATCTCCACTTCATTTAGTTGTTTTTGTAGGGTTTTATCTTGCCCCTCGGTCTGGGACAAAACCCTCTGCTTTTTCATCCTGATTAACTTTCTGTAATGTGGTTTCGTTCTCCCACTGGGGGATTGTGGTTCTTCTTGCTTCTTCTGTCTGCCCTCTGGTGGAGGAGGTTAAGAGGCTTGTGTAACCTTCCTGATGGGAGGGACTGGTGGTGGGGAAAACTGGTCTTGCTCTGGTGGGTAGGGCCATGCCCAGAAAAACTGTCATCCGGTTATCCGCTGGCGGGTGGGGTTATGCTCCCTCCCTGTTGGTTGTTTGGCCTGAGGTGACCCAGCCCTGGAGTCTGGGCTCTATGGTGGGGTTAATGGTGACCTCTAGGAGGACTTAGACCAAGGGCATCTTCCAGGACTGCTGCCGCCAGTGCGCTTGTCCCCACGATGAGCCACTGCTGACCCCCACCTCCATAGGAGACCCGCCAACAGTAGTGGTCGGCCTGCTTCAGTGTCCTGTGGGCTCACTGCTCCTGTCCCCTGGATCTGGCAGTATACGCGATTTTGTGTGTGCCCTCCAGCAGTGGAGTCTCTGTTTCTCCAGTCCTGTGGGAGTCCTGTAATCAAAGCCTGCTGGCCTTCACAGTCAGATTCCCTGGGGGTTCTCAGTCCCTTTGTCAGATCCGCAGGCTGGGAAGCCTGACATGAGGCTTAGAACCTTCACAACAGTGGGAGAGCGTCTTCGATGTTATTGTTCTCCAGGTTGTGGGTCACCACCTGGCAGATGGGGGGTTTGATGTAATCATGTTTGTGCCCCTCCTACCATCTTGTTGCAGCTTCTTTTTCTTTGAACATGAGATATCTTTTCTGGTGGGTTCCATCATTCTCCTGTCAACGCTAGTTGCAATTTTTGTTCTCTCGCAGGAGGAAATGAGCACACATCCTTCTACTCTGCCATCTTGAACTGGAAGCTTCTATGTTCTTTTTTTTTTAAGGAAACTCCATGCTGTTTTTTAAAGTGACTATACCAATTCACATTCCCACCAGTAGTGCCCAAGCGTTCCATTTTCTCCACCTCCTCACCAACACTTGTTATTTCTTGTTCTTTTAATATATATATATGTAGTAGCCACTCTAACGGTTGTGAGGTGATATCTTATTGTGAATTTGACTTGCATTTCCCTGATATTTAGCAATGTTCTGCATCTTTTCATGTAAATATTGACCATCTGTATGTCTTCTTTAGAAAAATATATATTCAGATATTCAGCCCATTTTTTTTTACTTTTTAAAAAAACTATTTATTTATGATTGGAAGATAATTGTTTTACAATGTAGTGTTGGTTTCTGCCATACATCAGCATGAATCAGCTATAGGTATACATGCCAATTTTTAAGTCAGATTGTTTGTTTTTTTTTAAATGGTTTTTGCTGTGAAGTTGTATGAGTTTGAAATTTTTTTTAAAATTCCAAATAGTAGGAATGATGAAAGTTGGGTGGATTGGGAGGAAGGCCCAGGTGAGGTAAAGTTTGATAGTATTCCACCACCCAACTTGGTGAAGGGCCTCCAAGCATCTAATTTATTATCATGCTTCCTAACTTATACGTTAGAGATAATCTTATGTAGCAACCATTCCATACCAATGTCACTTTCAGTGAATGCTAAAATGTTAAGTGGAGTTCTCATATTTTCATCCCATGCTTTTCAAGTTGGTCTGTACTCTGGGGACATCTCACTCTGTGAGGACATAATTCCCACTTTGGAGAGCACTAAGTTGAAGATCATGGCATCTGGTCCCATCACTCCATGGGAAATAGATGGGGAAACAGTGGAAACAGTGTCAGACTTTTTGGGCTCCAGAATCACTGCAGATGGTGATTGCAGCCATGAAATTAAAAGACGCTTACTCCTTGGAAGAAAAGTTATGACCAACCTAGACAGTATATTCAAAAGCAGAGACATTACTTTGCCGACTAAGGTCCGTCTAGTCAAGGCTATGGTTTTTCCAGTGGTCATGTATGGATGTGAGAGTTGGACTGTGAAGAAGGCTGAGCACCGAAGAATTGATGCTTTTGAACTGTGATGTTGGAGAAGACTCTTGAGAGTCCCTTGGACTGCAAGGAGATCCAACCAGTCCCTTCTGAAGGAGATCAGCCCTGGGATTTCTTTGGAAGGAATGATGCTAAAGCTGAAACTCCAGTACTTTGGCCACCTCATGTGAAGAGTTGACTCATTGGAGAAGACTCTGATGCTGGGAAGGATTGGGGGCAGGAGGAGAAGGGGATGACAGAGGATGAGATGGCTGGATGGCATCATTGACTCAATGGACTTGAGTCTGAGTGAACTCCGGGAGTTGGTGATGGACAGGGAGGCCTGGCGTGCTGCGATTCATGGGGTTGCAAAGAGTCAGACACGACTGAGCGACTGAACTGAACTGAACCGAAGTTAATCAGATCTGGTGATCACCAGGGTACCTGTCTGCAGCAGACCCTGGTGCAGGGCAGCCGTGTCCTCAAGATCGTGCGTGGGTGAGGGAGGACCATAGTCAGGCTCAACCCGAGAGAGGCTCCCAGGAGAGGCTATACCTCCACTCCTCTGGACAGTCAGGCAGGAGTCAGGCAGAATGTGGGTGGTCGGGCAGGAGGGGAGGAAAGCGAGAGTCAAGGCCCCTGGCACTGGAGACTCTGGGAGCTCAGAGCTGGCTCTCTGCATCTTGGCTGCGAGAAGCTTGAGGACAGGCACGGAGTCACCCTTGTAACTGCCATGCTGCACGAGGCTGGGAGCACAGCTCAGGAGGGCTCCTGGCCCTCTAACCAGCCATTGCCCAATTTCCCTGTGAATCTGAGCAGACCGAGAACACTGGAGAACCGGTCAGCAGAGTCAGGAGGGAGGACCCCAGTCTCTGAGGACCAGGGCAGGTCACCCTGCACCTCACATACCTAGACACCACCTTAGCGGGCACACTGGGGTATGTGCCTGGACTGACCCTCCGAGAAGGCTATCCACAATCCAGAGCCCTGGCCGGGGGGGTGCAATCCACTTGTGACATATTTCCATGAAAATGGTTGAAGTGTCCAGTTCCTTCACGTTTAACAGAAATCTCTCCCCAGCTCAGGAGTTCTGACAACCAGGTGTCTTGACAAACCCCTTAAAAATAAAATATTGCACACTTGACTGTTTGTGTGAACATGTGCAAGAGGAATTGTGGAAAGGGTTAAGGATGCTGAAATGACAGTGTGTGTGACAGCTGCTCTCCTAATATGAATTGGAGGCCCCCAGTGGCTTGTGGTTTGAAAACAGATGTTTCTGCGTAAATGCAGCCAAATTCTATTAGCACTTTGGATGATGAAAGGGACTTTAAGTGTCTGCATGTTGCAAGTCTGAAACGTTTGCCAGGGAAAATGTGCTTATATTTTGCAAAGAGTGAGTGCAAAAAGAAGGAACAAATTAGATTATCACACTGTATGCAACCAATTTCATGAGCAGAGTCACTGACAGATGTACATTGTATATGATAAATGTGATCAGTGGTATTGCCCTCAGTGAATGATGAGGCAGCCCCTCTTTCCTACCTGTGGCCATTTTCATCCTTGGCTCAGACAGGGAAGGCAGCCCAAGGTCACATGGCACCCAGGCCTCCTGGGACTTTCAGGGAGAAAGTCACAGATGTTCCTTTCATTAAAAAAGTTTTACTGGAGGATAGTTGGTTCACATTGTGTTAGTTTCAGGTGTTCAGCAACGTGAATCGTACATCTATAAAATCCAGTTACGTATGCATATATTATATGTATGTAAATACACACACACGTATTTACTTTTTTAGATTCTTTTCCTGTTTAGGCCATTGCAGAGTGTTGCATAGTATCCCTGTGCTACACAGTAGAGCCTCATTAGTTACCCATATTATGTATAGTCGTGTGCATATGTCAGCCTCCTAGTTTATCCCTGCTCCCCTTACCCTCCGGTAACTATAAGTTTGCTTTCTACATCTGTAACTCTCTGTTGTGTAGACACGTTCATCTTTACCCTTGTTTTAGATTCCACGTATAAGTGATATAATATGACGTTTGTCTTTCTCTGTCTGACTGACTTCACTCAGTATGACAATCTCTAGACCCATCCCTGTTGCTGCACGTGACATCATTTCATTCTTTCTATGACTGAGTAAACTTCCGTTATACACACATGTTCTTTATCCATTGCCCCATTGGTGGGCATTTAGGTCACTTTCATGGCCTGGCTATAGTTCTCCAGTGATCACTGGCATGTATGGATCTTTTCAAATTATGGTTTTCTCTGGATATATATCCAGGAGTGAGAGTTCTGTGATCCAGCAATATGCTAGCTCTAGTTCTATCTTTTTAAAGGAACCTCCATATTGCTCTCCACAGTGCCTGCACCAATCTACATTCCCACCAACAGTGTAGGAGGATTCCCTTTTCTCTGCACCTTCTCTGTTAGGGGAAGCACACTGATTGAAACCGCCCACCCTGGCCAGGCACCATAGTAACCATTTGCATGAGTTGTTTTATGACAGGAGATCTTGATAAGGAATACGGAACTAATAAGCTACCACCAATCGGAAGAGTTCGGGAAAGCTCAAAAGGAGACAGCGTGTGTCTGTCCACGTCCCAAAATCCCTCTCGCTAGCATCCATCTTGGCTGAGCAATGCGGGCACCACCAGGAAAGACTGATTGGCCAAATACCACCCAGAAACTAATCCCATCACCATAAAACCCAAGACTGCGAGCTACGTGGCAGAGCTGGTCTCCTGGGTTCCCTTACCCTACTGCTCTCCACCCGGGTGCCCTTTCCCAACAAAATCTCTTGCTTTGTCAGCACATGTGTCTCCTCGGACAGTTCATTTCCGAGTGTTAGACAAGAGCCCCGTTTCGGGCCCTGGAAGGGGTCCCCCTTCCTGCAATATCTCTAGCAATTATTGTTTGGAGATTTTTTTGATGGTGGTCATTCTGACAGGTCTACAATGAGATGACACCTCATTATAGTTTTGATTTGCATTTCTCTAATGATTAATGATGCTGAGCATCTTTTCATGTGTCTGTTGGCCATCTGTATGTTGGCTTTGGAGACATGACTATTTAGATCTTCTGTTTGGTTTTTGACTGGGTTGTCTTTTTGATATTGAGCTGCATGAGCTGTGTTTTGGATATTGATCCCTTGTGGGTTGCTTCGTTTGCAAATATTTTCTCCCATTCTGAGGGTTGTCTTTTCATTGTGTTTATGGTTTCCTTTGCTGTGCAAAAGCTTTTCATTTTACTTAGATCCTATTTGTTTATTTTTGTTTTATTTTCATTACTCTAGGAGATGGATCCAAAAAAATCTTGCTGCAGTTCATGCCGAACGATGTTCTGCCTATGTTTTCCTCTTGGAATTTTACAGTGTCTCGCCTTACATTTAGGCCTTTAATCCATTTTGAGTCTATTTTTGTGTATGATGTGGAAAACTGTTCTAATTTTATTCTTTTATATGTAACTATCCAGTTCTCCCAGCACCACTTATATAAGAAACTGTCTTTTCTCCACTGATGTTCTTGCCTCCTTTGTCATAGATTAGGTGACCATAGGTGGGTGGATTTATCTCCAGGCTTGCTTTCCTATTCCACTGATCTATATGTATATTTTTGTACCAGTAACATACATACTGTTTTGATTACTGTAGCTCTGTAGTAAAATGTTTTTCTCATGGAAATTCTCAAAACATGTAAAGAATAGAATGAACATGGATTGCATGTATTCCTCCCCCAGCTGCTACACTATTAGCTGACAGCCCATCTTCCTTTATCTGTGCTTCTATCCTATTAGGTATTTAAAGCAAACGCAAGACACCCTATCAGTTACTCTGTCATGACTTTGATCTGCATCTGATAGGGATTTTATGTACAAGCAGCATGCCATTGATACACGTAATGAAATTAATAACAATTTCTGATTATTGTCTAATAGCCAGCCCATAGTCAGATACCTAATTACTTCAAAAAATTTTTATAGTTGATTTGTTCAAATCAGAATCCTAGCAAGTTGCACACAGTGCATTGATTTTTATAACTCTTTGTTGTTATTCAGTCACCCACTTGTGTCTGACTGTTTGGGACCCCATGCACTGCAGCATGTCAGGCCTCTGTGTCCCTCACCATCTCCCAGAGTTTGCCAAGTTCACGTCCATTGCATCGGTGATGCCATCCACCTATCTCATCATCTGACATGCCCTTCTCCTTCTGCCCTCAATCTTTCCCAACATCAGGGACTTAATGAGTCAGCTGTTCACATTAGATAACCAAAATACTGGAGTTTCAGCTTCAGTATCGGTTCTCCCAAAGAGTATTCAGGGATAATTTCCCTTAAGATTGACTGGTTTGATCTTGCTGTCCAAGGAACTCTCAGGAGTCTTCTCCAGCACCACAGTTCCAAGGCATCAATTCTTCGGCACTCCACCTTCTTTATGGCCCAGCTCTCACAACCATACATGACCACTGGGAAGATCATAGCCTTGACTATACGGACCTTTGTCAGCAGAGTAATATCTCTGCTTTTCAACACACTGTCTAGTTTTGTTATAGCTTTCCTGCCAAGAAGCAGACATCTGATTTCATGGCTGCGGTCACTATCTGCAGTGATTTTAGAGCCCAAGAAAAGGAAATCTGTCACTGCTTCCACCTTTTCCCCTTCTACTTGCCATGAAGTAATGGGGCCAGATGCCATGATCTTTTCTTTTTAAGCCAGCTCTTTCACTCTGCTCCTTTACCCTCATCAAGAGGCTCTTTAGTTCCTCTTTACTTTCTGCCATTAGACTGGTATCATCCTCATATTTGAGGTTGTTGATGTTTCGCCCACCTGTCTTGATTCCCGCTTGTAACTCATCCAGCTCAGCATTTCTCATGATGTGCTCGGTGTATAGATTAAACAAACAGGTTGATGGCAAATAGACTAGACCTACTCCTTTCTCAATCCTGAACCAGTCAGTCGTTCCATACAGGGTTGAAACTGTTGTTTCTCAGGGGACAGGTAAGATGGTCTGGTTCTTCTCATCTCTTTCAGAGCTTTCCACAGCCTATTATGATCCACACAAAGGCTTTTACATAGTTGATGAAACAGAGGTAGATGTTTTTCTGCAGCTCCCTAGCTTTCTCTATGATCCAGCGAATGTTGGCAATTTGATCTCTGGTTCCTCTTCCTTTTCTCAACCCAGCTTGGACATCTGGAAATTCTTGGTTCACATAATGCTGAAGCCTAGCATGCAAGATTTTAAGCATGACCTTACTAGTATGGGAGATTAGTGCAATTGTTCGATGGTTAGCACATTCTTTAGCACTATCCTTCTTGGGAATTGGGATGAGAATTGACCTTTTCCAGTCCTGTGGGCACTGCTGGGTCTTCCAGATTTGCTGACAGAGTGAATGCAACACCCTGATGGCATCATTCTTTAGGATTTTGAGTAGTTCTACTGGAATTCTGTCTCATCCACTAGTTTTATTAACAGCAGCACTTCCTAAGGCCCACTTGGCTTCTCTCTTCAGAATGTCTGGCTCTAGGTAACTGACCACACCATTGTAGTTACCTGGTTCATTTAGATCTCTTTTGTACAGTTCTTCTGTGCGTTCTTTCCATCTCTTCTTGATCTCTTCAGCGTCTACTAGGTCTCTACCATTTCTGTCCTTTATTTTGTCCATCTTTGGGCAAAATATTCCCTTGATATCTCCAGTTTTCCTGAAGAGATCTGTAGTCTTTCCCCTTCTGTTTTTTCTTCCAGCTTTATACACTATTCATTGAAGAAGCCTTCTTGTCTCTCCGTGCTGATCTTTGGAAAACTTTCTCCCTTGCTTTTTGCTTCTATTCTTTCTTTAGCTATCTGTAAGGCCTCCTCAGATAACCACTTTGCCTTTTTGCTTTTCTTCCTCTTTGGGATGGTTTTGTTCGCTGACTCCTGTATGATACTAGGGACCTCCATCCATAGTCCTTCAGGCACACTGTTTACAAGTTCTAATTCCTTGAATCTATTCATTACCTCCACTGCATATTCATAGGGGATTTGATTTAAGTCATATCTGGCTTGCCTAGTGGTTTTCCCTGCTTTCTTTAGTTTAAGCCTGAATTTTGCTATGAGAAGCTAATGATCTGAGCCATAGTCATTCCAGGTTCTTGTTTTTGCTGAATGTATACAGCTTCTCCATCTTCAGCTACAAAGAATATAATCAAGTTGATTTCAATTTTGGCCATTTGGAGATGTCCATGTGTAAAATCGTCTCTTGTGTTGTTGAAAAAGGGTATTTGCTCTGACCAGTGCATTCTCTTGGCAGAATTTAGTTAGTCTTTGCCCTGCTTCATTGTGTTCTCCAAGGCCAAACTTGCCTGTTATTCCAAGTATCTCTCGACTTCTTACTTTTGCATTCCAGTCCCCAGTGATGGATAGAACATCTCTTTTTGGTGTTAGTTCTAGGCAGTCTTCTAGTTTTTCATAGAACTGATCAACTTCAGTTTCTTTGGCATCGGTGGTAGGGGTATAGACTGGGATTACTGTGATGTTGAAAGGCTTGCCTTGGAAACAAACGGAGATCATTCTGTCATTTTTGACATTGCACCCAAGTACTGTATTTTGGACTCTTTTGTTGATTATGAGGGCTGCTCCATTTCTTCTATGGGATTCTTGCCCACAGTAGTGGATATAATGGTCCTCTGAATTAAATTTGCCCATTCCTGTCCATTTTAGTTCACTGATTGCTAAGATGTCAATGTTTATTCTCAACCATCTCCTCCTTGACCATGTCCAATTTGCGTTGATTCATAGACCTAACATTATAGGTCCCTATGCAGTGCTGTTTTTTGCAGCATCATATTTTACTTTCATCACCAAACACATCCACAACTGAGCCAGATGCTTTGACCAGATGCTTCATTCTTTCTGGGACTATTAGTAGTTCTCCGCTCTTCCCCAGTAGCATATTGGACACCTTCAGACCTGGGGGATTCACCTTTCAGTGTCATATCTTTTTGTTGTTTTATACAGTTCATGAGGTTCTCATGGCAAGTATACTGGGATGGTTTGCCATTCCGTCTTCCAGTGGATCACTTTTGTCAGAACTCTCCACTCTGACTTGTCCACCTTGGGTGGCCCTGCACAGCATAGGTCATGGCTTCATCAAGTTATACAAATTCCCTTGCCACCACAAGGCAGTGATCTGTGAAGTGGGTTGTAACTCTTAACTCCCTTTTACTCTATTATTCTCTATTTTATTCTATAAATAATCTCCCTCCCCTATCTTTTGTTTTCTTAAGGAATTTTTTGGTCTCTACTCCATTGATATTTTAGAGAAACAAGAGACATCTGTTCTATAAAATGTCGCATGTTCTGAAATTGGCTGCTTGTCTCTTTCTGTTGTCAATGAACTTGTTTTTTTCTACCCCCCATACTTGCCTAACTGAGCAGTTTGAGCTAGAGCAGCACTGTCCAGTAGAAATATCGTGGAGCTCTGTGAATAATTTGAAATTTTCTTGTAGCCGCATTAAAAATGGTGAATTTAAGATCAGTAATACACTTTATTTAACCAAACATATCCAAGATATTATCATTCTAATATGTAATCAGTATAAAACTGTCAATGGCATATTTTACATCCCTTTTTCACATGAGCTTTAAAATCAGACGTGCGCGTGTGCTTACAGCATGTCTCAGTTTGAATATTGTGTCATCATTGGTAACTAATAGGTATTTGAATTTCATAAAAATTGCAGCTGAAAACTTATTACATACCTTGAAAACTTATTAATAGATGTTTTCCAATAACTGTATCAAATATCAGATTTTATAAGCTTCTTTTTTAAAAAATCTGTATAATTGACCTTCACATGTCTCCTGAGAAACCTGTTTGTGAGTCAAGAAACAATCACTGGAATGGAACGTGGAACAACTGACTGGTTCAGAATTGGCGAAGGAGTACGACCAGGCTGTATACTATTGCTCTGCTTGTTTAACCTACATGCAGGATTCATCACGCGAAATGCTGATTGGAAGACTCACAAGCTGGAATCAGGATTGCTGGCAGAAATAGCAACAACTTCAGATATGCACATGATGTCACTCCAACGGCAGAAGGTGAAGACAGATTAAAGAGCCTCTTGATGAGGGTGAAAGAAGAGTGAAAAAACTGGCTTGAAACTCAAAATTAAAACAATTAAGATCATGGCGTCTGGCCACATCACTTCATGGCGAATAGGAAGGGAACAAGATTTTATTTTCTTGGGCTCAAAAATCACTGCAGACAGTGACTGCAGCCATGAAATTAAAAGGCACTTGCTTCTTGGAAGGAAAGCTATGACAAACATAGACAGCTTATTTTTTAAAAAGCAGAGATATCACTTTACCGACAAAGGTCCATATAGTCAAAGCTGTGATTTTTCCAGTAGTGATGTATGGATGTGAGGGTTGGTCCATAAAGAAGACTGAACTCCGAAGAATTGATTCTTTCGAACTGTGGTGCTAGAGAAGACTTTTGAGAGTCCCTTGGACAGCAAGGAGGTCAAACCAGTCAGTCCTAAAGGAAATCAACCCTGAATATTCATTGGAAAGACTGATGCTCTGGCCACCTGATGCAAAGAGCCAACACGTTGGAAAAGATCCAGATACTAGGAAAGGTTGAAAGCAAAAGGAGAAGAGGGCAGCAGAGGATGAGATGGTTAGATAGCATCACTGACTCAGTGGACATGAATTTGAGCAAACTCCGAGAGGTAGTGGAGGACAGAGGAGGCTGGCATGCTATAGACCATGGTGTTGCAAAGAGTTGGACGTGACTTAGTGACAATGGCCATGACACATGTAAACACTCATGAAATCATCACCACAATCAAAATATCCATCTGGCTCCTTTCACTCTGCGTAAGTATTTTAAAGTATAGCCATGTTGCCGTGTGTATCAGCAGTCTCTTCCTTCTCATTGGTGAGCAGAATTCCTGTTGCTCTTGCACAACTCGTTTGTGTGGTAGACCACATTCTGAGATGGGCCCCAGGATTCCCACTCAGTTAATGGAAGTTCAACTCACTTGACATCCTTGTTACATTTGGTATGTCAGTTTTTTCATTTTATCTGTTCTAATAGATGTAGATCGCGATCTCATTGTAGTTTCAGATTTCATTCCCTAATGGCTGATTATTTGGACATCTTTTCTTATTGCCTGTTTGCCATCTGTGTGTCTTGTCTTCTTTGATCAAATGTCTGTTCAAATATTTTGCACATTTAAAACTCAAGTGTGTTTTCTTATTACTTTTTGAGAGTTCCTCATATATTCTGGATATAAGTTCTTTATTAGTAAGTGATTTATAAATTCTCCCCTTATTACATGACTGTCATTTGTTCTTTTCAAAGTGTCTCTTGAGGAACAGAAGTTTTTAATTTTGATGAAGTCTACTTTATCAATTTTTTCTTTTCAGTTACATTTTGCTATTTATGAAATTTTTATCTAACCCAAGGTTACAAAGATTTTTCTCCCGTGTTTTCTTCTAGAAACTTTATAGTTGCCTTTTATTTCATCTTACCCCATTGCACTAGTGAAACTTCTAGTACAATGTTGAATAGAATTAATAAGAGTGGACATTCTTGCCTTTCCCAATCTTAAAAGAAATACATTCAGGTTTTCACCATTTGATATGATATGAGCTGGGAGATTCTCATAGATGCCCTCTATCAAGTTGGGAAACTTCCTTTCTCTTCCTAGATGGCTGAGCATTTTTTGGTTTGGTTTGTTTATTTTTTTTAATCAGGAGTGGCTTTTGAATTTTATCAAATATTTTTTGGCATCCTTGAGATGATCATATGGTTTTTCTTTTCTAGTCTGCTAATATGGTAAATTACAAAGGTTGGGTAACCACAACCTCTGTCTAGTTACAAAACATTTTTATCACCCCAAAATGTAACCCCAACCAACCCCTTAAGCAGTTGCTCCCAACTCTGCCATTCACTAGCCCCTGTTGCTGCTGCTAAATCGCTTCAGTCGTGTCCGACTCTGTGTGACCCCATAGACGGCTGCCCACCAGGCTCCTCCGTCCCTGGGATTCTCCAGGCAAGAACACTGGAGTGGGTTGCCATTTCCTTCTCCAGTGCCTGAAGGTGAAAAGAGAAAATGAAGTTGCTCAGTCGTGTCTGACTCTTAGCGACGCTGTGGACTGCAGCCCACCAGGCTCCTCTGTCCACGGGATTTTCCAGGCAAGAGTGCTGGAGTGGGCTGCCATTGCCTTCTCCACCACTAGCCCCTAGCAGCACTAATCTGTGTTTAGCTCTCTAGGTGTACCTATTCTGGATATTTCATATAAATGAAAGAAGAATCCTACAGTATGTGACCTTTTATATCTGGTTTCTAAATGTTCTGAGGCTCATCCATGTTGTAGCATATATCAGTACTTCATTGCTTTTATGGATTAATAATATTCCACTGTATGTATGTACCACAGTTATTTATCCATTCATCTTTAGTTTGTTTATGGATTTTTAGGTTGTTGACGCCCTTTGATAATTCGTGTACTTGCTTTTCAAGTACATGAATTCAAGTATGTTTGAATACCTGTTTTCAGTCCTTTTAGGTATATAACTAGGAGTAGAACTCTTGGTTCGTATAGTAGTTCTGTGGTTAACTTACTGAGGAAGCACCAAACTGTTTTCCGTAGCAGCTGACCATTTCACAACCCCAGTAGCAATGAACAAGGGTTCCAATTTCTTCACATCCTTACTAACACTTACTTTCCATGTTGTTGATTATGGCCATCTTTGTGGATGTGAAGTGGTATCTCACTGTGGTTTTGATTTGTATTTCCTTAATGACTGATGATGTTAAGCACCTTTTTATTTTCTTGTTGGGAAAACTGGACAGCTACATGTAAATGAATGAAATTAGAACAGTCTCTAACACCATACACAAAAAAACGCTCAAGATGGATTAAATGCTATTTTGGTAAGCCTAGTAAGGCCAGATACTATAAAGCCCTTAAAGGAAAACATAGGCAGAGCACTCTCTGACATAAATCGCACCAAGATTTTTTTGGCTCCAATTCCTAAAATAATGAAAATAAAAATAAACAAATGGAACCTAATTAAGCTTAAAAGCTTCTACACAGCAAAGCAAACCATAAATAAAATGAAAATATTTGACAAAATATTTTCAAATGAAGCAACCAACAAGGGATTACTCTCCAAAATACACAAACAACTCATGCAGCTCCATGTCATAACACAAACAACCCAATCAGAAATGGGCGGAAAATCTAAATAGACATTTCTCCAGTGATGTCATACAGATGGCCAAAGAGCACATGAAAAGATGCTCAACATCATTAATTCTTAGAGAAATGCAAATCAAAACTACAATTAGGTATCATCTCCTTGTAGACTAGTCAGAATGACCATCATCAAAAAAAATTACAAACAGTAAATGTTGGAGAGGGTGTGGAGAAAAGGGAACCATCCTACACTGTTGGTGGAAATGTAAATTGGTACAACCACTATGGAGAACAGTGTGGAGGTTCCTTAAAAAGCTAAAAATATGATCTAGCTACCATATGATCTAGCAGTCCCACTCCTGGGCACATATCCAGAGAAAACCACAATCTGCAAAAATGCATGGACCCTAGTGTTCACTGCAGCATTATACAATAGCCAAGACAAGGAAGAAACCTAAATATCCATCAATAGAGGCATGGATAAAAAAGATGTGGTATGTATATATCAATGGAACTATTACCCAGCCATAAAAAAGGATGAAGTAATTCCATTTGCAGCAGTGTGCATGGACCAAGAGGTTATCAATAAGTGAAGTAAGACAGAAAAAGACAAATATCATATGGCATCACTCATATTTGGAATCTAATTTTAGTTTTTTCTTAATATGTAGATTTTATTGAAGTATGGTTGATTACAACGTTTCAGGTACACAGCAAGGTGATTGAGTTATATATATATATATATATATATATATATATACTCACACACACATGTTATTTTTCAGATTATTTTCCACTATAGGTTATTACTAGATATTGACTATAGTTCCCTGTGTTATACAGTAAAACTTTGTTGCTTGTGGCATATCTGTTTTTTTAATTAGAACTATAGCACTCTGTTCATACTAAGTCAAATAACTGGAATCAAAATGTCCTAAATTTTTAGCTAGGCAAAAACTCGAAAGTTTTCCAAAATATATATATTATATTATACATACTAATATACACAAGCTTTTCTACTGTGCTTGATAAAGTCATGAGAAAGAACATCAAAAGAGACAAAGAAATGGAAAACATAAACTAAGCAAAATGGGAGCACTGACTATGAAATAGAAAAGTAAAACGAACTAGAGAAAAGTAAAGATCATTATGCAGTCCAGTCATTTTGTTTGTTTGTTTTTGTTTTTAAAATTAATTTATTTTAAATGAAACAAAGATGAATATTTTCAGTGCTAAAAGTTACAGTTTCACAAAGAAGATAGACATCATAATCCGTTAGATACCTTAACAAAGAAACAAAGATACATAAAGCAAAAATCAGAAGAAATATAAGGAAATGGAAAAAATTGATAATCATAGTGAGACTATTTTATCAAGTACAGACAAAATAAGAATAGAAACATCTTGAATAATGTCATTAATAGTTTAATTATAATAGATTTATATTTTATTTATATTATGCATATCCTATACACATTTATTTAAAATTTTTTATTTCATACATTATTATTAGATGTCTATAGGATACTTAGAAAAGTTGGCAAAAAGATAAACATTACTAAATTTCAAAAAGTAGAATTCTTTTTTGTGTGTGTGATTAAATTATACATATATGCATGTTATTTTTGAAATTATTTTCCATTATGGTGAAAAACAGAGAAGCCTGGTGTGCTGCAGTCCATGGGGTCACAAAGAGTTGGACACAAGTGAGTGACTGAACAATAGATTATTACAAGATATTGACTGTTGGCCTCTGTGCTATACAGTAAACCTCTGTTGCTTGTTGCATATCTATTTTTTAAAATTAGAAATCTAGCATTCTATTCATACTAAGTCAAACAAGTAGAATCAAAATGTCATAATTTTTTTAGTTAAGCAAAAATTCATAAGTTTTCTAAAATATATGTTATACATATTATGTGTATAAATATATATACAAAAGCTTTTCTACTACACTTGATAAAAGCTTGAGTTCAGTTCAGTTCAGTTGCTCAGTCGTGTCCGACTCTTTGCGACCCCATGAATCGCAGCACACCAGGCCTCCCTGTCCATCACCAACTCCCAGAGTTCACTCAGCCTCACATCCATCGAGTCAGTGATGCCATCCAGCCATCTCATCCTCTGTCGTCCCCTTCTCCTCCTGCCCCCAATCCCTCCCAGCATCAGAGTCTTTTCCAGTGAGTCAACTCCTCGCATGAGGTGGCCAAAGTACTGGAGTTTCAGCTTCAGCATCATTCCCTCTAAAGAAATCCCAGGGCTGATCTCTTTCAGAAGGGACTGGTTGGATCTCCTTGCAGTCCAAGGGACTCTCAAGAGTCTTCTCCAGCACCACAGTTCAAAAGCATCAATTCTTCGGCGCTCAGCCTTCTTCACAGTCCAACTCTCACGTCCATACATGACCACAGGAAAAACCATAGCCTTGACTAGACAGACTTTGTTGGCAAAGTGATGTCTCTGCTTTTGAATATGCTATCTAGGTTGGTCATAACTTTTCTTCCAAGGAGGAAGCGTCTTTTAATTTCATGGCTGCAGTCACCATCTGCAGTGATTTTGGGTGTGTGGAGGTATATTTTTCTTGTGCAAAGCTTCACTCATTCTAAGCATAGCCTGAATTATAACTGGCTTTTCTCACTCCTCAGCTGCAGATGTGCTCACCATCTCCTGTGCTCCTCCAACTACTGCGTGGCGTTCTGTTGAAGAGAGGGACGACCCTTTGCTTAGCCAGTGCCTGTGGCCAGGTGCTCTGCACTCTTTGCAATGTGGTAGATGTCCTTGTTCTTGGCAGGCGCTGTCAATGGTTGCCCTCTCCTTGGACAGGGTCCCAGAGTAGTTATTATGGTCAAAGGTGTACATCCGTGCCAGCTTCCGCCTTCATGCCACCCATCTTTTGCTCTGGAGCTTGTCCTCCAAACCTTGGTGCATCACACAGAGGGTCACCGTGCCTTCGAGCTCTCCTCCTCTGTCCATATGGCTGGCCCAGTAATCAGCCTTGTCTTCCTCCACTGCTCTACTCTGGGCTTCCCCTGACTCTCACATCTTCCTGCCGTTTCCCTCATGTCAGTCAAGTCCCTGGATGGCCAAGTGCCCGCCTGAGTAGCCGCACCCTTGCCGTCCACACATCAGCATGGCCTGTGGGCATCGCCTTGCTCAGGATGCAGCCACTCTCTCCACCCCCTGACTCCAGCTCATCCTACAGTCAGGACTCTCCCTCTGTCCATTCTTCACCCAGCGGAGACCTACCAGGCCCATCCCACAGCACTTGACCAAACCTGCCTCTTGCTCGTCCCATGCCCCACGGGGAGGGCACTGCTCACCTTGCTCTCGCCACAGTGGACTTGCTCTTCTTCTTGGCTTGCTCCCTTCTCTGGGCCGTGACACCTGCTGCCTCCCTGCACAGCCCTTCCCCAACTCCCAGGATGTCCCGCCCATGTCTGGCCCTTCCTTCCGTTGAGTTTCAGAGCAGATGTCGCCTTGGCACGTCAGCCTGTGAGCTGGGCTTCTTAGAACCATTTTGTAGAAGAGAATGTGAGTGGGAAAGGGACCTCCCCAGGGACTCACAGCTAAGGGCCAAATGCATGTCTGCCCTGGTCAGCCTATGTGTTCCCACAGCCCATAGCTGATGGGGCGTAGCCCACCCCCTGCTGCTGATGGTGTACTCCAAAACCATGTCTGTGTCCAGAGCCTCAGGTCTTAGGATTCTTTCCATTACGTGTGCAGGATCTCAGCTCAAGCAGACGCAGGTGAAGCACAAAAGGAGGATGTCTTTGCATCTATAAATAAAAAGTCTAGGGGTGTACCTATGGCTAATTCATGTTGATGTTTGGCAGAAACCAATACAATATTGTAAAGCAATTATCCTTCAATTAAAAATGAATAAATATTTTTAAAACTAAAAAGAAAAGTCTAGGGGTGGACATCAGACATGCCTAGCTCTGGGACATGGTCTCTGGCTCTCTGCTGGTTGGCTCTACTTTCTCTACTTGGGCTTCTTTTACCAGAAGGCCCTTGGCAGCCTTGCATTTACCTCCTGTCCGTCCTTTTCCCAAGCAGAAGGCAGAGTCTCTGCTCCAACAATTCAAATTCCTGTCCCAAGAATTGTCTGGTGGCCCACCGCAGTCAAGTGCCTACTCATGGATCTATTCCTAAGTCTGGGGGTGGCATGCCCTGAGTCTCTCTGTCGCTCAGTCATGCCCGACTCTTTGCGACCCCATGGACAGTAGCCTGCACCAAACTCCTCCATCCATGGGATTTTCTAGGCAAGAGTCCTGGAGTGGGTTGCCGTTTCCTTCTCCAGGGAATCTTCCCGACCCAGGGATTGAACCCAGGTCTCCCCCATTGTAGACAGACGCTTTACCGTCTGAGCTACCAGGCATGCTCTGAGTGGCTGCACCCGAATCACACACCCATCCCAAAGCACTGTAGGGAAAGCTAGTTCCTACCCCAAGTAGCCACTGGGGCCACATGCCCTTAATACCACAGGCAAGAAAGAAAGGACAGAATGGTCTCTGTTGCCATAAGGAGGAATAGATGCTGAGTAGGCAGAAGCCACAGAGGCCCGTGACCCTGGGCCGCTGCAGCAGAGGCCAGGCCTTGGTGTGGACAAGAAGGAATCCAGGTGCTTCCTCTCACTTTCCATGCCCTCGCCTCACTTAGTCCTGGAACCACTGTAGCCTGGCCAGAGGGATTTTGCAGACCCTCACCTGAGGGCCTCTGCTGGGGCTGCTTGGACTGAGAGGAGGCTAGAAATGGGGCCAGTCAACAGGCTGCTTCCTGAGAGGGGCTGTTTCTCTAAGGAGACTCCCGTCGCTCTGTGGCCGTTGCTAAGTAGCTCCTGTCCTGTGGCCCCCCCTCCCCGCCCCTCTGCCAGCCACTCCTTTCTCTCGCTGAGTCTCACCCCCACATCTCAGTCACCCACATGCTGTCAAAGTTGTCATCCCTGGAAGCCCCCGCTCTGTGTAGCCCCCACCTCCAGGACCAGAGGGGGCCAGGAGGGTGCTCAGATGGGCCTGGCCTGGACAGCTAACATTGCCAACACACTGATGTCTTCAGAGTGTCTCTGTGGCAGAGTCTTTCTGAAGTGTTAGTCCCAGAAGTGCCCGTCCCCTGAGCAGCAGGGCCCATCTGCACAAGCGGTGATTCCTCCCAGCCTTATCCTGGCGAGTCTTGGCGGTGTGACATGTGGTGCCTGGGCTGGCCTGGCAGCCCACACAGAGCCTGGACTTTGTTGTCCCGACGACACGACTGATAGCCACTTGGGCCAAGATGAAAGTAGCACTCAGCATGGCTGGACCATTCAGTGCCCTGCCAGGCCCTCCGTGGACTGGGGCCCACGTGGAACGTGTACCTAGGCGAGGGCGTGGCCTGTGTGGCCTCTGCCTCGGGGCCACCTGCTCCTGGAGGTTGTGGCCAGCTGAGGTCCCTGTGGGTCTCGGGCATGGCAAGGAAGCGGCTTGGTTCACCTGAGACTCCGAGACTGGAGGACCTATAATCCACCTCAGCGCCAGCCGCTGTCTTCAGGGGCCAGCAATGCCGAGGACTAACCGTAATACATTTATTCTCTCTTGAGTCACTCCAGCAGTGCTGAACACTGACCGCCATAACATTACTCACTCTTCAGTCACCGACACGTGTCAGCATGCTTATTTGAACACATTTTAAAAAGCACATGGCCAGCACGTTAGACCCATGAGTTCATAGATACTATCAGTAAGAATGATACTAATTTTAAAATGTGAATTGACATGAAGAACATGACTAAGTGAATAGCTGTGCAGAGAGTCGTCAGGCCTGGAAATATGAAAATTATCCTGGAATGTGTCATTCAGAAAACACTGGAGTGAATGGTATCATGTCCTGAAGGTCCTGAGCCTGGTTCTTGGAGGGATGCAGGGGGCTGCACAGAGCAGGTGTGCAGAGACAGGTGTGCACAGGGGAGCCTCGCCCTTGTCACCCTTCTGATACCTGGCATATAGGTGTCCCCAGCCCTGCGAAGACTTCTCCTGTTGGCTGCCCTCACTTCTTCACATTCCTCCTTGGCGATTCCTTGCACTGAAACATGTGGCCCAGGGCCCAGAGTGGAGGAGGTGGCATGAGCTGGGTTCTGGGTGACACACTGTGTCCTGGCCTCGCTGCCCCAGCTCCCCACACTGCAGTGCACAAGTCACTCAACCAGGGTCGCCTCATATGAAACAGGGAGGATGAGAGCAGCGGCATGGTTGGATACAGAGGCTTGAGGGAAGAGGTAACCGTATCTGGGCTGTGAGTTTGTTTGGCATGAGGCAGCTGATTCACACCAGTGTCTTCCTGTCCACAAGTGAGGTGGTGCACTGTGTCCACTTTATTAGGAAGCTCTGAGGTGGGTGGGCCTTGCCCAAGGGCTCTCGGATGGGTGGCAGTTGGAGGGTCCCCACTTCTGGGACTCCTCTGGGTGGAGGATTTGGCTGGTTGGGCATCAGAACCACCTGGGCTGTCCAAAGCTGGCGTGAGACCTCAGCATCTGCATTTTCCAGGAATGCAGCTCCAGTTGACGACCAGCCTTCCCCAGATGCTGAGGGCAGGGACAGATGTCCAGTACTCACATCTGATCAGGATGACCCTACCCCTAGGGTGTGGTGTTGGAGAAGACTCTTGAGAGTTCCTTGGACTACAAGGAGATCCAACCAATCCATCCTAAAGGAAATCAGTCCTGAATATTCACTGGAAGGACTGATGCTGAAGCTGAAGCGCCAACACTTTTGCCATATGAAGTGAAGAACTGACTCATTTGAAAAGACCCTGATGCTGGGAAAGATTGAAGGCAGGAGGAGAAGGGGATGACAGAGGATGAGATGGTTGGATGGCATCACTGACTCAATGGACATGAGTTTGAGTAAGCTCCAAGAGTTGGTGATGGACAGGGAGGCCTGGTGTGCTGCAGTCCATGGGGTCTCAAAGAGTTGGACACAACTGAGCAACTGAACTGAAATGAACCCCCAGTGTGAGAGGTTTCAGCTTTAGAGGCAGAGGCTCACTGGCTTTTGCAAAGGTGGCCATGCCCAAGTGCTGTCTTTACACAGGACTCAAGTTCTAACACCACTGCCTCCCTGACTGTCTTTTAGGACAGTGGCTGGGGAGGCCCTGCTCTGCATGGACCCCCAGCGTTGGCCTTGTGCACTGGGCCAGCCTCTACTGCCTGTGATCTCAGTAGCCCCCCATCTAGCCTGGGCCTTTCCCATACAAGCTGCCTGGGTCTCTGCATGGAGAACCTCTCAAGTCAGAACCCATCCTGGCTGTGGGCTACCCCAGACCATTTCAGAAGTCAATAAAAGCCCAGTATTAGTTTGAATCCATGGAAGGGGTGGGGGCTATCTTGTCCCCCACCAAGTCCAACTAGGTGACCTAGCACAGGTCAGGCCCTCTCTCTGAGCCTCAGTTTCCCCTTCTGTGACAACCGTAAGACCCCTTTTGTGTCCCCCTGCAGGTGACAATCAAACTGCTTTTCAGCGATCCTAGAGGGAACAAGATTCACAGTCGCATTTGTGCACGCGCCACATGTGCTGGCCGTGGATGAGGGCCCCGCAAGTCCAGAGGCTGCAGCGCAGGCCAGGACTGACCCAGAGTGCCCAGCGGAGCCACCAGTCTGGGCCTCGGATACACTCACACATCCCCCCGGCTTCTCTGACAAGAGCCTTTTCTCTGTACTCAAGGTTCCTGAGAGAAGCCAGAGAAAAACAGTATGTTTCTTTGTTTTATTATAACACGGATGACTTCATCTTCCCAGAAAAGACAGCAACGAATTTGTTAAAGTTCAGCTGTGAGAACTTCCTCTTATAGCAGGAATGAGGGGTATTTTAAAAGCAGCTTCTTGCTTCCTGGAGCTATTTGCAGCTGAGTGGCCCTGCTTGCTGTTGCCTGGGCCCTCCTGTTCCAGTGCTGCCACCCATCTGGTGGGGGAGGGTAGTGGGGGGTGCTGCAGCGCTCTCTCCGCATCATTCAACTGCCCAATGCTCTGGGACCATCCCATGGGTTTTAATTACTTCCTTCAGATTTCCAAATTCAGGGAGAAATGAAGTTATTTCTCTGTCCGTTAAGATCTTTCCTGATTTTGGCTGGAACCACCATCTTCCAGAAATTTGCCAAAATGAGCAACACAAAGGGGAAGAGGAGGGACACCCACTGAGTGACCTCTGGGCCTTTTAGAAAACGTGGAGTTGTTCCTTTGGCCACATACATGTGAATCTACCAGAAGGGTGACATTGTGGCTATCAGGGAATGGGTAGTGTTCAAGAAGGAACGCCCCACAAATGTTGCCATGGCAAAAGTGGACGAGTCTGCAGTGTTACCCAGCATGCTGTTGGCATCACTGTATGCAAACAAGTTAAGGCAAGATTCTTGCCAAGAGAATTAATGTGCGTATTGAGCATATTAAGGACTCTTAAGAGCCAAGATAGCTTCCTGAAATTTGTGAAGAAAAATGATTAGAAAAAGAAGGAAGTCAAAGAAAATGGGACTTTGGTTCAGCTGAAGTGCTGGCCTGCTCCACCCAAAGAAGCACGCTGAGGACCAATGGAAAGGAGCCTGAACTCCTGGAGCAGGTTCCTGCGAATCCATGGCATGACCGTACAAATGTTTCTCTTAATTGAGTAGAGGTATTGTGTCCCTTCCCCAAGGAAATGCTTAGGACACATTTTAATTGTGTGGGTGATGCAGTTTTAAATTTAGTGTTTTTTCTTCCTAAAAGATGTAAGATAGCTTGCTGTTCAAGCTAATAAACTACTATATCTATCTATCTATCTTTCCAGACCCCTGACAGACATCTGTAGCTAGGAGCGAACGTGCTAGGGAGCAGTGTCTGTGTGACCCCCAGGGAGATGCAGTCAGTGTGAGGGTCTGGTGTCTGGTCTCCCAGAACACCGGGTCCCTTGAGGCACCCGAACCCCAGTGATCACAGAGGGCTGAATCAGGCCAGCCAGATGATGGGGACAGCAGGCTGGTGGCCTCCCTGGGTGGAGGGACAAGTGCCGGGAAAGAATGGAGGCTTGATGTGGCTGGCTCTTCTGAGCTCTTCAGTAAAGGCAGAAATGCTGATTCTCGTGAAAACCCTTGTGTAAACAAGGTCAGCAGATCCACCATTTACAGGGGCAGGACACCGGACCCCTGCTTGTCAACCTCTTGATTTACCTAGAGTGACCATTGTGGATGCGCTTGGCAGCTGCCCGCCTGGATCAGTATGAGGGACACAAGTAGTGAACTGCACCCTCCCTGGCCACGAATAAGTACGTGAGAGAGCCACACAGGGACCACAGGCTTTGCCCAAGGACAGATTGCCCAGAGGACTGTGTGAATGGCATAGGAGCCCAGAAAGGGAGCTGTGGCCATTAGCAGGGCCGAGGGGATGGAGTCAGGCTCCCTGGAGGAAAGGGCAGCAGGTTCAACTTCGGCCTCTGCCATCCAGGAAGAGAGTACAGCAGTGCAAAGGCCTGGAGGCAGGGAGGGTCCAGAGAGGCAGGAAGGAATGCTGGTGGGCAGGTGGGAGGGCCATAGGGCAAGAGGCCACACGTGGGGAGGAGATCCAGGTGGGCTCCAGCTCCCGGGGGAGCCTGGCAGGGATTCTGGAGAAGGGAGAATGTGGACCCAGTTCTTTTCAGGCTGGAGCAGGAAGTCCCTGGCTGGGCTTGATGGAAGGGTCTGAGGGGAGTCAGTGGGCAGCAGCACCTGTGAATTTTGCACACCTCAGACTGTCCTAACTACTGGGGATCCCTGCACCTCCATGCCCCCACTTCCTCAACTACCTCGTGATTCCTGGGCCCTGATAAGACAGCTTAAGGTGCACTTGGCCAGCTCAGAGAGGCCTGAGCTCAGAGAAAGGCTGGATAACCCAAGTGGCAGTGGAAGGCTAGGCAGCCGGGGCAGTTCCTGCCTGAAGGAGGCAGAGAAGCAAGCCAGTGCAACCTCCTGGCCAGGAGCCTGAGTGCATCTCGTCACAGAGTGGGCGGCACCATGCCCAGAGAGCAGTGACTCTACTTCTGACCCCAGTAGATCCATCAAGGGGGGCTATTATGAGCCCACTTTATAGATGCAGAAACTGAGACTCAGATGAGGAGGCTGTTCCACACCAGGCAGTGAGGAAGATCCCCTCCCTGCTCCATGTAGCCCACAGAGCTCTTCCCCAAGCCTCCCAGGCTTGCCTTCCCAGATACTGAAACAAATCCCAGAAGCCACAGGGATAAAAAAATAAAGCCTTTATTTTTGCTGACTGTTTCCTATCTTTGAAAATGCCTGAGAGGCGTTTGTGAAGAGGTGTGGGTGACTCATGTAGAACGTGGAGATGCGATTAGCTATTTTTGCCTCAGACTCCACAGACAGATGGGCAGCATCCCTGAGGGTATGCAGGCAGTGGGGGCTGACCCTCAGCAGGGAGGCAGGGCAGTGGTTGCCATGCACAGTGGCCTAGGCAGTCCCAATGTTATCAGTGTTGATGAAAGCAAATCCGTCAGCCCAGAAGGCTGGCTCTGGGTTTGCTGGGGTGTTGTCATCGCCAGGGTTCTGTGGGGTCCCAAGGCCACAGGAGGTGGAGACCGTGGTCCTTGTTGATGTCCCCTTCCTTCCAGTCTGCAGGGTCTGAACATGAGGCTTCTCCTGCCCTGCCACCTCCAGGTGAGCAGACCCCAGGCCTGGGACCTGAAAAACACTCACACCTTCCCGATTCACCTGAGGCCTGCCTTCAGGGCTCAGCTGTGGAAGCTGAAAGTCCCAGGCTCTGTCATCACATTCAAGACTCAGGCCTGATGCTGATGCTGCTGCTAAGTTGCTTCAGTCGTGTCCGACTCTGTGCGACCCCACAGATGGCAGCCCACCAGGCTCTGCCGTCCCTGGGATTCTCCAGGCAAGAACACTGGAGTGGGTTGCCATTTCCTTCTCCAAGGCCTGCTGATGAGGAAGCCACAAAACCTAAACTGAGAGTGGTTTCCTCCTCTGTTGCCGACGGGGTCCTCCCTCCCTAAGGAGGTTCTGGTGGTGGGGATCCCACTCCTGGGCTGGAGGAGGGCCCCAGGATGCCTGGAATGGGGAGCCATGGCCTGGGTCTCACCATGTGGCCCTTGAACCTGGAACCAGGGCCGTGGCTTCCAGCTTGGTCTGTCTCCAACTCTCTGGGGCTCATTGGCTCTGATGGTAAAAAAATCTGCCTGCCATGTGGGAGACCTGGGTTCTATCCCTGGGTTTGGAAGATGCCCTGGAGGAGGGCCTGGCAACCCACTCCAGTGTTCTTGCCTGGAGAATCCCATGGAGAGAGGAGCCTGGCGGGCTACAGTCCTTGGGGTCACAGAGTTGGACACAGCTGAGTAACTAAGCACCAATTCTCTGGGACTCAAGGGCCCCGATTTGGCTCTATAGTGCTTACAAGAGGCCCTCCCTCCAGGCTCTAACGGGGCAGGGCCCACAGAAGGGTCGTCCTGACCGCACCCACTCACTAGAGAGAGACACACGTCACAGCCTGCGGTGAGGAGGGGCCGAGGGCAGGGGCCGCCTCAGGGCCGCTTGCACAGCTCCCACCACGCTCACGACTCAGGCCTGAGGAGGAGGAGGACAAGAGAGGGACGCGAGCGGCTGCCGGTGCAGCCCTCGGCTGAAGCACAGACAGTGGCTCGGCTGAGGCCTGGGGCCGGGAGAAGAAGCTGGGGACGGCTGACTCCGGTCGGTCACGGGAGGGCGGGGAGCCTCGCCCGGGGCCCGGGCGGGGGCCTGGGCAGGCCAGGCAGGGCCGTGCCTCTCAGCCGGCGGGCGGGGGTTGGGGGAAGACTCAGCCGAAGAACAGCTAGCGCTTTCATTCCTGCGTCCTCGATTCACGCATCTCAGTGACAAATGTGTTTTCCACACAGTCTTGAAGTTCATTGTCTGTGGTAAATAAGACTTTTGTTTCCCCTCCCAGAATGAGCCACTCTCCTCCCTGGCAGCTGTCGCCTGGCTGGCTAGCCCCACGGAGCCGTACGGTCACCACTGGTAGCCTTGGCCGCTGGCCAGGCGCCCCTGAGCGCTTTCTCTGCCCTCATCTGTCTGCTGTCGCACCAGTCCCCTCCTCGTGGCTGTCGTTTGTTCATTCATTCATTCCTTTATTTAGCCCTGCAGCAAGTGCTAGGCGAGGCCCGTTCCAGATGGTGATGGTACAGCCTTGATCAGGGCTGGCAAAGCCCCACCCTCAAGAACTCATGGTCACATGAGGGGAACAGGGGCCAAACAAGTAAATAAGATACACAATAACTTCATGCCACAGGAATATGAAATGAGGAGGAAATGGCAACCAACTTCAGTGTTCTTCCCTGAAAAATACCAAGGACAGAGGAGCCTGGTAGGCTACAGTCCATGGGGTCTCAAAGAGTCAGACATGACTGAATGACTAAGCACAGCACCAGTGTGGAGAATGACTGGGCAGTAAATACCACGTGAACCTGTGGTCAGAGATGGCTTTGATGGGGGATAAGAGGGAAGCAGCCAGGTGAAGGCCTGGGGGAAGGGTGTTCCCAGTGGGGGAAGCACAGAGCCCTGAGGTGGGAATAAGTGTAGTGTATGCAAGGAAAGGATTTGCGGCGAGGTTGGAGAGGTGGGCTTGGAGCCCAGTTGGTGGGACTTCACGGACCATGAGAAGGACTTTAGAGGAGGTCCAGCCATTCCATGGGATGTAACCAGTGATGGTTCTGATCATGTTCCAGTGCTGCGCTGGGCACGGACACTCACAACCTCTCCATGCTTATGTGGGCTTATCGTCTGCACTGTGTATGGGGGGAAACTTGGGCTCAGGGAGGAGCCCACATACCCACCTGCCAACAGCTTCTCCTGTCCCAGCCTACTAGCCCTTCCCAAGTCTGTCTCTATAACCCCAGCTGCTCAGAAGACCCTTTCTTTACTCGGCTCCTCTTGTGGCCACCTCCAAATGCATTGGACCTAGCCCCCTGACCACTGCATTTCTGAAGGCTTCTTCTAGAAGGCGACACTGCAGCTGGATATTCAAAATGAACAGAAGGGTCTTCTAAAATGGAAAAAACAACTGAAAACTTGACTCACTGATGGGAGTGTGGATACATATGTGGGGCACAGCAGGCAGGCATTACTGGAGTAGTCTTGCTTACTATTTTTTTTAAATAAAAACTCATTTATTAAAATGAAAATATTCTGTAATGAAATTTTACATTTCTATCAGAATCACCATTATCACTTCCCACAACTTGAAAGTTTCCATGTAATGAAAACATGGAATGTTAATGTAATGAAAACAAACATTATTGATTTTTTAAAAGAATAAAACTACAAAAATATAAACACCAACATTTGGGTTGTAGGATCATGTAAGTATGCTCCATTCTGTCTCTCCCACTGACTGCAGCTTAAAATCAAACAGGATGCATGGAGTAGCTACTTTGAAAACTAAGTAATAACAGGCAGATTGGAAAGAAAATCATAATTTGAAGTACCACCTAATTGTCAGTGAGCTTACCATTTTTCCTCCACTGGTGTTCCCTGCCTAAACTCAGGGCAGCCTGAAAACTAAAAGGGACATCAACAATGACACAAAGAGCTTTGGGAGACATCTGCTGATTCTGGCTCAAGGAGCAAGTGAGCGGTCTCTTAGAGAGAGCAGGACACTACATTTAAGAATATCTTTCCTGTGCTCTTTTATACTCCAGCTCACAAGCAATTCCACAACAGCGTTTCATGGACCCTGTAAGAACCTAAAACTCTGAGGAAGGGGAGGCTTTCTCTCTCAACAGATGCGTTATTGCCCAACTGAAGGCAGGATGAACTTGGCACTTTTCTTTCTCTTTTGTCCTCCCACCGTTTAGCCCTAGGTTCAGGCATAGTCATGGGAAGTGCATAGCAGAACTGGGTAAGCTGGGTAAGCAAAGCCCTAGCTCTCTGGCTTGAAGACCAAAAAAGGGAGCTCCAGGACAATGGAAAATTCTAGAGGAGGTCAGGAAAGCTACCTCATAAAGTTTTTTAATTAACTCCTGGGCTAACCCCCAAGCTGCACAGGTTGGGATCTGACTCTAAAGAGTACATCATAGGTTTTGAACTTCCAGATGTTCAAGCTGGATTTAGAAAAGGCAGAGGAACCAGAGATCAAATTGCCAACATCCGTTGGATCATAGAAAAAGCAAGAAAGTTCCAGAAAAACATCTGCTTCGTTGACTATGCAAAAGCCTTTGACTATGTGGATCACAACAAACTGTAGAAAATTCTTAAAGAGATGGGAATATCAGGCCACTTTACCTGCCTCCTAAGAAATCTGTATGCGGGTCAAGAAGCAACAACAGTTAGAACTGGACATGGAGCCACCATCGCCGCAGGGGCCTGGTAGCTCTGCTGCTCTGGAGGACTCTTGTGTGATTAAAAAACCTCTGAAGAAGCCCTGACCAGATGGGCATGAGTTATTACCACACAGAACAAAAGAGCCTTCCCCACAACATTATGGGAGAACATGAAGAACGGGTCCTTTGAGGGACAAAGCCAAAACCTTCCAAAGAGTAAACAACTTGGAGCCAATAGGCTGTGCCTTAAAAATGATGCACCCCAAGCAAAACACAAAAAGAATAAAAAGAAAAAGGAGTATTTAAATGAAGATGCAAATGGATTAATGGAATATCCAAGACAAAACTCACAGACAGTTCACAATGGTGAGATGATAGCAACAGTCAGGAAGCAAGGGGAAAAATTGTAGTTGCCTTAAAGGATGACAGTTGCTGGGAAGGAAGACGATCAAAAAGACAAGCAGCAAAGAAAAATGCACTGGTATGTTTCCACTGTAGACAGCTGGCCATGGAATTGCAGATTGCCTTGCTGCCCTTGAGAATCAAGAAATGGGCACTGGAATACGTTACCGGTGTGGATCCACAAGGGCAAGGGTAAAGTAGACCCGGCTCTTGGTGAACTTCCTTTTGCAAAAACTTCCCATTTGTGGGGAAATGGGACATCTGTCCAGATCTTGTCCTGATAATCCTGAAGGACTCTATGCTGATGGTGGTGGCTGCAGACTATTAGGCTCTGTGGGACATTTGAAGACAGATTGTCCTAAAAGTCAGAACGCAGATCAAATGGTCGCAGTTGGTCACTGGGGCAAAAGGAACGAGTGCAGCCGATGAAGAAATTTTGGATGTGCCTAAACCACAGAAACCCGAAACAAAGATACCTAAAGTTGTTAATTTTTGATGATTAGTACTCTTGGTTGTTCAACATTCTGAACTGGGCCTACTTCACAAGTTAGAGCTGGACTGTTGCTTGGAGGCCTGTATTGTATATATCAGGTATGGCCAAACCAGTTCCTGAGTTCAGTCCATCAAAGAGCATTCTACCAGTGTTTGGAGAAAAGCACTGAAAAAAGTACAAGATGTTTAAAATGGATTTTCTAAAAGAATATATTTTTGACCAATAGAACTTAGGTATAACTAAGTGTCTGTATACCCGATTGTACATCTTTTTTTGTAATTATCTTTTTCTTAAAAACAAAAATATACATTAATATAAACTGTCCCTAAACATAGGATAACTGCTTTGCATTTGGAAATCCATTTGTGGCCCTATTATTTTCTTGGTTCAAATTATCAATTTATGTTTATGTTAGAACTTTATTTACACTTGCCACAAATGTATTATTTTTAAAATATTAAATAAAAACTCATTTTCTATTAAAATATGGACATGGAACAATGGCCTGGTTCAGAAGTCGGAAAAGAGCACATCAAGGCTGTATATTGTCACCCTGGTTATTTAACTTACATGCAGAGTACATCATGCAAAATGCTGGGCTGGATGAAGCACAAGCTGGAATCAAGATTGCCATGAGAAATATCAATAACCTCAAATAGGCAGATGATACCACTCAAATGGCAGAAAGCAAAGAGGAATTAAAGAGCATCTTGATGAAGGTGCAAGAGGAGTGAAAAACCTAAAACTCAGCATTCAAAAAACTAAAATCATGGTATCTGGTCACATCACTTCATGGCAAATAGATGGGGAAAAATGGAAACAGTGGCAGGTTTTATTTTGGGGGGCCCCCAAATCACTGCAGATTGACTGCAGCCATGAAATTAAAAGATGCTTGCTCCTTGGAAGAAAAGCTATGACAAACCTAGTTCAGTTCAGTTCAGTTGCTCGGTCATGTCTGACTCTTTGCAGCTTCATGGACTGCAGCACGCCAGGCCTCCCTGTCCATCATCAACTCCTGGAGTTTACTCAAACTCATGTCCATCAAATTGGTGATGCCATCCAGACATCTCATCCTCTGTCATCCCCTTCTCCTCCTGCCCTCAATCTTTCCCAGCATCAGGGTCTTTTCAAATGAATCAGCTATTCACATCAGGTGGCCAAAGTATTGGAGTTTCAGCTTCAGCATCAGTCCTTCCAATGAATATTCAGGACTGATTTCCTTAAGAATGGACTGGTTGGATCTCCTTGCAGTCCGAGGGACTCTCAAGAGTCTTCTCCAACACCACAGTTCAAAAACATCAGTTCTTTGGTGCTCAGCTTTCTTTATGGTCCAACTCTCACATCCATACATGACTACTGGAAAAACCATAGCTTTGACTAGAAAGACCTTTGTTGGCAAAGAAATGTCTCTGCTTTTTAATAAGCTATCTAGTTTGGTCATAACTTTTCTCCCAAGGATCAAGCATCCTTTAATTTCATGGCTGTAGTCACCATCTGCAGTGATTTTGGAGCCCCCCAAAATAAAGTCTGTCACTGTTTCCACTGTTTCCCCATCTATTTGGCATGAAGTAATGAGACCAGATGACAAACCTAGACAGCACTTCTGAAACAAACAGAAAGAAAGACTATATCAGCAAAGAAATAAGAGATATAAAGGACCAAATGGAAATCTTAGAACTGAAAAAATAACAATAACCCAAGTCTAACAGAATTGGTAATGAGAGAGAAAATGCTCAGTGATATTGAAGGTAGTTTGGTAGAAAGTATCCAGTC
Organism: Oryx dammah; assembly: GCF_014754425.2. Lineage (NCBI taxonomy): Eukaryota > Metazoa > Chordata > Mammalia > Artiodactyla > Bovidae > Oryx > Oryx dammah. The sequence goes on along the minus strand of NW_024070189.1, from coordinate 106,411,843 downwards.
TGAACAATGGAGAGAAATTGAAAGAAAAATTAACAGAGCTTCAGGCACCTCTAGAATAACAGCAGAAGTCTAACACTTATGTCACTAGAGTCCCAAAAAGATAGGAGAAAAAGTGTAATTCAGAAAAAGTGTTTGAAGAACCAATGGCTGAAAGCATCTCAGTTTAATCAAAGATATAGATCCATATATTCACGAACCCCAAAATAAGGTGTATTCCAAACAGAATAAAACACAAAGGAACTCATGCCCAGATACATCATAATCAAACCACTGAAAAATAAACACAAAGAAAAAATCTTAAAGAGCTACCAGGAGAAATGATGCTTTACTTATAAGTGAAGAATGCGTCAAATGATTGTGGCTTTCTCATTAGAAACCATAGAGGGCAGAAATAGTTGAAACATTTTTTAACATGCTGAAAGAAAAGAACTGTTAACCCACAGTTCTAGAGCCATTGAAAAGGTCATTCAGGAATGAAGATGTTACAAGAAACACTCAGATGAAAGAAAACTAAGCATTTATTGCCAACAGACCTGCTCTTTTGCATTGTTAAAGGAAGTTGCCCTGGTAGAAAGGAAATGATGCCAGAAGGACACTTAAAACATCAAGAATGAAGGAAGGGTAATAGAAATGATAAATATCTATATAAATACAACAGACTATTCTCCCTTTGAATTTTTAACATGTGTTCGATGGTTGAAAACAAAGATGATAGCATTGTCAGATGAAGTTTTCAGTGTATGTAGATGTAACACATAGATGCTTACAATACAGAGGAGAGCGGGTAAAGCACCCTAATGGTGGCTGTTTTTTCTGTTTCACTTGAAGTGGTGAAAAATATTGATTCTAAATAGACTATGAAATGTACATACAAACATACTTCATTTTCTTGCACTTTGCAGATGTTTCATTTTTTACTAATTGAAGGTTTGTGGCAACTCTGTGTCGACTTAAAATAGTCACAACCTAAAAGTTAAGAGTTATGTTTTATTCAGTGGGAATTTTTGCATCTCAAGTCTCAAGTCACCCTGAGAGAGCTGCTCCAAGGAGGCAGTAGGTGAGGGGGAGGAACCAGGTTAAATAGAAGTTTGCAACAAGGGGCAGGTAATCTGAACAGTAAAAGATTGTTTTTAATTAAGGAAAACCAGATATCTCAAGAAATTGAGCACTGTTATGTCTACGGGAAGATGCAGGAGTCTAGGCTCACTGCAATCATTCGTTGCACGTCCATCTCAACTATCTGGGGCCAATTTGTCAGTACAGATCACAGGTATTGTTCCACAGGTGTTGATCTTCCTGTTTTCCCTGGAGAGCTGGAATCGCTGATGACTGTGACATTCTTGTTTATTGATGTGGCAGGAAATACTCCATTTCTACCCAACAGCCTTTGCCCACTTTGTGTCTCTGTGTTACAGTTTGTTAACAATATTCCAAACTATTTGATTATTACTGTAATTGTTATGGTGGTCTCTGATTAATGATCTTTGACAATACTATTGTAATTGTCCTGAGGTACCACAGACAGCACCCATAATGTAACAAATTTAATATATATATATATCCTGCTTGCTCCACCAACAGCCTGTTCCCCAACTCTCCCCCTCTCCTCCAGCCTCCTTATTCCCTGAAATGCAACAATATTGAAATTAGATCAATTATAACCTTACAAGGGCCTCTGAATGTTCAAGTAAAAGAAAGAATCACACATCTCTCACCTTAAATCAAAAGCTAGAAATGATTACACTTAGTGAGGAAGGCATGTCAAAAGCCAAGATAGGCTGAAGGGTAGGTCTCTTGTGCCAAAGTTAGCCACGTAGTTAATGCAAAGGGAAAGTTCTTGAAGGAAATGAAAAGTACTACTCCAGTGAACACACAAATGATACAAAAGTGAAATAACCCTATGACTAATATGGAGAAATTTTAGTGTTCTAGTTAGAAGATCAAACCAGTCGCAACATTTCCATAAGCCAAAGCCTAATCCAGAGCAAGACCATAACTCACTTCAGTTCTATGAAGGCTGAGAGATGTGATTTTGAAGCCCAAGAAAATAAAGGCTGTCACTGTTTCCATTGTTTCTCCATGTATTTTCCATGAAGTGATGGGACTGGATGCCATGATCCTAGTTTTTTGAATGTTGAGTTTTAAGCCAGCTTTTTTACTCTCCTATTTCACCTTCATCAAGAGGCCCTTTAGTTCCTCTTTACTTTCTGCCATAATGGTGGTGTCATCTGCATATCTGAGATTATTGATACTTCTCCTGCAATCTTGATTCCAGCTTGTGCTTCATTCAATATATCACTTCACATAATTTACTGTGCATATAAGTTAAATAAGCAGGGTGACAATATACAGCCTTGACGTACTCCTTTTCCAATTTTGAACCAGTTTGTTGTTCCATGTCTGGTTATAATTGTTGCTTTTTAACCTGCACACAGGTTTCTCAGGAGGCAGGTAAGGTGACCTGGTATTCCAGTCTCTTTAAGAACTTTCCACAGTTGTTGTGATCCACACAGTCAAAGGCTTTTGTGTAGTCAATGAAACACAAGTAGATGTTTTTCTGGAATTCTCTTACTTTGTCTATGATCCAACAGATGTTGGCAATTTGATCTCTGGTTCCTCTGCCTTTTCTAAATCCAGCTTGAATGTCTGGAAATTCTTGGTTCACTTACTGTTGAAGCCTAGCTTGAAGGATTTTTAGCATTACTTTGCAAGCATGTGAAATGAGTGCAATTGTGTGGTAGTTTGAGCATTCTTTGGGATTGCTCTTTTTTGGGATTGGAATGAAAACTGACCTTTTCCAGTCCTGTGGCCACTGCTGAGTTTTCCAAATTTGCTGGCATATTGAGTGCAGCACTTTCACAGCATCATCTTCTAGGATTTGAAATAACTCAGCTGGAATCCATCACCTCCACTAGCTTTGTTCGTAGTGATGCTTCCTAAGGCCCACTTGACTTCACATTCCAGGATGTCTGGCTCTAGGTGAGTGATCACACCATCGTGGTTATTCAGGTCATTAGGATCCTTTTTGTTTAGTTCCTCTGTGTATTCTTGCCACCTCTTCTTAATATCTTCTGCTTCTGTTAGGTCCATACCATTTCTGTCCTTTATTGTGCCCATCTTTGCATGAAATGTTCCCTTGGTATCTTTAATTTTCTTGATGAGAACTCTAGTCTTTCCCATTCTGTTGTTTTCCTCTGTTTCTTTGCATTGATCAGTTAGGAAGGTTTTCTTATCTCTCCTTACTATTGTTTAGAACTCTGCATTCAGAGGGGTATATCTTTCCTTTTCTCCTTTGCCTTTAGTTTCTCTTCTTTACTCAGCTTTGTAAGGCTTCCTTGGACAACCATTTTGCCTTGTTGCATTTCTTTTTCTTGGGATAGTTTTGATCACTGCCTCCTGGACAGTGTTATGAACCTCTTTCCATAGTTCTTCAGGAACTCTGTCTATCAGACTAATCTCTTGAATCTATTTGTCACTTCCACTGTATAATTGTAAGGGATTTGATTTAGGTCGCATCTGAATGGTCTAGTGGTTTTCCCTACTTTCTTTAATTAAAGTCTAAATTTTGTAATAAGGAGTTCATGATCTGAGCCACAATCAGCTCCCAATCTTGTTTTTTCCAACTGTATAGAGCTTCTCCATCTTCGGCTGCAAATAACATAATCAATCTAATTTTGGTATTGACCATCTGGTGATGTCCATTGTAGAGTCTTCTCTTGTGTTGTTCGGAAGAGGGTGTTTGCTATAACCAGTGTATTCTCTTGACAAAACTCTGTTAGCCTTTGCCCTGCTTCATTTTGTACTCCAAGACCAAACTTCCCTGTTACTCCAGGTGTTTCTTGACTTCCTCCTTTTGCATTCCAGTCCCCTAGGATGAAAAGGACATCTTTTTTGGTGTTAGTTCTAGAAGGTCTTGTATGCCTTCATAGAACAATTCAACCTCAGCTTCTTCAGCATTAGTTGTCGGGGCATAGATTTGGATTACTGTGACATTGAATGATTTGCCTTGGAAACGAACCGAGATCATTGTATCATTTTTGAGATTGCACCCAAGTACTGCGTTTCAGACTTTTGTTGACTACAAGGGATACTCCATTTCTTCTATGGGATTCTTGCCCATAGTAATAGATACAATGGTCATCTGAATTAAATTAACCCATTCCAGTTCATTTCAGTTCACTGTTTCCTAAAATGTTGATGTTCAGTCTTGCCATCTCCTGTTTGAGCATCCAATTTACCTTGATTCATAGACCTAACATTCCATGTTCCTATGCAATGTTGCTCTTTATAGCATCAGACTTTACTTTCACCACCAGACACATCTACAGCTGGGCACTGTTTCTGCTTTGGCTCAGCCTCTTCATTCCTTCTGGAGCTATTTCTCTGCTCTTTTCCAATAGCATATTGGGCACCAACCAACCTGGGGAATTCATCTTTCAGTGTCTTTTTTTTTTTTTTTTTTTTTGCCTTTTCATACTGTTCATGGGGTTCTCAAGGCAAGAGTGCTAAAGTAGTTTGCCATTCCCTTCTCCAGTGGACCTCATTTTGTCAGAACTCTCCACCATGACCTGTCCAGCCTGGGTGGCCCTACACGGCATGGCTCATAGTTTCGCTGAATTAGACAAGGCTGTGATCCATGTGGTCAACTTGGTTAGTTTTCTGTGGTTGTGGTTTTCATTCTGTCTGCCCTCTGATGGAGAGGACAAGAGGCTTATGGAAGCTTCCTGATGGGAGGGACTGGCTGTGGGGAAGACTGGGTCTTGCTTTGGGGGACAGGCCATTCTCAGTAAAACTTTAATCCAATTTTCTGCTGATGGGTGAGGTTATGTTCTGTCCCTGTAGTTAGGCCTGAGGCCAAACTATAGTAGGGTAATGGCAACCTCCTTCAAAAGGACTGTGACAGTTAGTGTCACTGACCCTGTGGCAGGCCACTGTAAACCTACACCCCTACCAGCGACTCCTGAACACTCACAGGCCAATCTGGCTCAGTCTCTTGTGGGGTCACTGCTCCCTTCTCCTGGGTCCTGGTGCACACAAGGTTTTGTTTGTGAGTCTCTGTTTCCCCAGTCCTGTGGAAGTTGTGTATTCAAATGGCACTGGCCTTCAAAGGCAGATTCCCTGCAGACTCTCAGTCCCTTTGCCGGAGCCCCAGGTTGGGAAATCAGTGTGGGGCCTTGAACTTTCACAACAGTGTGAGAACTTCTTTGGGATAATTGTTCTCCGGTTTGTGGGTCGCCTGCTCAGCAGCTCTGCTGCTGCTGCTAAGTCACTTCGGTCGTGTCTGACTCTGTGTGACCCCATAGACGGCAGCCCACCAGGCTCCCCTGTCCCTGGGATTCTCCAGGCAAGAACACTGGTGGAACTAATGGTGACCTCCTCCAAGAGGATTTATGCCAGACAACGCTCCTCCCAGGTCTGCTGCACCCAGAGCCCCTGTCCCCGTGGCCGGCCACTGCTGACCTGTGCCTCTGCAGGAGACACTCAAAGGCAGGTCTGGCTCAGTCTCTCGTGGGGGGGTCACTGCTTCCTTTCCCTGGGTCCTGGTGCACACAAGGTTTTGTTTGCACCCTCTGAGTATCTCTGGCAGGTATGAGGTTTGATTTTAAATGCAATTGCTCCCTTCCTACCACCTTGTTGCAGCTTCTCCTTTGCCGTTGGACATAGGGTATATTTTTTTTGGTGGGTTCCAGCATTCTCCTATTGACGATTGTTCAACAGCTAGTTGCGATTTTGGTGTTTTCACAGAAGAAGATGAGCACACATCCTTCTATTCTGTCAAGCTCTCATTTACCCCTCCCCCAAATCCTAGGGCCCTTAAGGACTACACTGAATCTACTCGGTGTGTGTTGTATCAGTGAAATGACAAAACCTGGATGACAGCACATCTGTTTACCTCATGGATTACTGAATATTTTAAGCCCATTGTTGAGACCTACTGCTTAGAAAAAAAAGATTCCTTTGAAAATATTGCTGCTCACTGACAATGCCCTTGGCCACCCAGAAGCTCTGATGAAGATGTACAATAAGATTAATGTTGTGTTCATGCTTCCTAACACAGGATTCATTCTGCAACCATGGACCAAGAAGTAATTTCAACTTTCAAGTCTTACACTTTAAGAAACACATTTTGTAAGGCTATGTGTGTGTGCTCAGTCACTCAGTTGTGTCTGACTCTTGGTGACCCCAGGGACGATAGCCTGCCAGGCTCCTCTGTTCATGAAGTTTTCCAGGCAAGCATACTGGAGTGGGTAGCCATATTCTTCTCCACGGATCTTCCTGACCCAGGGGTCAAACCCTTGTCTTGTGTATCTCCTATATTGGCAGGTGGATTCTTGACCACTACACCACCTGGGAAGCCCCTTTTGTAAGGTTATCTCCACCATCAATAGTGTTTCCTCTGATAGATCTGGACAGAGTAAATTGAAAACCTTCTGGAAAGGATTCACCATTCTAGATATCATTAAGAACGTTTGTGATTCGTGTAAAGAGGTCAAAATATTAACATTGACAGGAGTTTGGACAAAAGTTGTTTCCAACCCTCATGGATAACTTTGAGGAATTCAGGACTTCAGTAGAGGAAGTAACTGCAGATGTGGTGGAAACAGCAAGAGAACTAGAATTAGAAGTGAAGCCTGAAGATTTGACGGAATTGCTACAATCTCATGGTAAAATTTTAATGGAGGAGGAGTTGCTTCTTCTGGATGAGCAAGGAAAGTGATTTCTTGAGATGTAATCTACTTCTGGTGAAGACGTTGTGACAGTTGTTGAAATGATAATGAATAATTTATAATGTTACATAAATTTATTTGATAAATTAGCAGCAGGGCTTGAGAAGACTGACTCCAATTTTGAAAGAAATTCTACGGTGGGTCAAATGCCATTGAGCAGAATTGCATGCTACAGAGAAATTATTCATGAAAGGAAGAGTCAATCAATGTGGCAAACTTCATTGTTGTCTTATTTTAAGAAATCGTTGCAGCCACCTCAACCTACAGCAATCATCACCCTAATTACTTAGCAGCCATCAGCAATGAGATAAGACCTTCAACCAGCAAAAAAAAAAATGATTCACTGAAGGCTTAGATGATGGTTAGCATATTTTAATAATGACATCTTTTTAAAATTAAGGTATGTACATTTTTTGACATAATGCTATTGGACACTTAAGAGACTACAGTGTAAACATAGCTTCTATATGTACTAGGGAACCAAAAAATTTCATGTGACTCACTTTATTGCAATATTTTATTTATTTTGGTGGTCTGTAACCAAACGGACAATATCTCCAAGATATGCTTGTGTATTGTAATCCTTAGTTCAACCTTTGAAAAACAATACAAAAAGATACAGTAAAAAGCCAAACAGATAAATTAAAATAGAATATTAAAAAATGTTCAAATAATTCCAAAAAGGCAGAAAAGGGGAAATAGAGTTAAAATAGAGGCAACATATAGGAAAAAATGGTTTCTATAAACCTAAAACTACTCTGAAAATAAAGCATCTTTTAAAAAATATAAAATGTTAGCCCTTATCCAACACATCAATTAAAACATTAATTGTAAACAGTCTAAGCATGCCAATTAACAGACAGAAATTGTCAGAATGGATTTTTTTTTAATGATCCAATTTTATGCTCCCTAAGTTCAGTTCAGTTCAGTCACTCAGTTGTCTCTGATTCTTTCTGACCCCATGGACTGCAGCACGGCAGGCCTCCCTGTCCATCACGAACTCCCAGAGTTCACTCAGACTCATGTCATCACCATGAGTTGGTGATGCCATCCAACCATCTCATCCTCTGTTGTTCCCTTCTCCTCCGGCCTTCAATCTTTCTAGCATCAGGGTTTTTTCAAATGAGTCAGTTCTTCGCCTCAAGTGGCCAGAGTATTGGAGTTTCAGCTTCAGTATCAGTCCTTCCGATGAATATTCAGGACTGATTTCCTTTAGAATGGATTGGTTGGATCTCCTAGCTGTCCCAGGGACTCTCAAGAGTCTTCTCTAACACGACAGTTCAAAAGCATCAATTCTTCAGTGCTCAGCTTTCTTTATAGTCCAACTCTCACTTCCATACATGACTACTGGAAAAAACATAGCTTTGACCAGCTTTGACATTACTTTGTTAGCAAAGTAGTGTCTCTTCTTTTTAACATGCTGTCCAGGTTGGTCATAATTTTTCTTCCAAGAAGCAAGCGTCTTTTAATTTCATGGCTGCCGTTACCATCTGTAGTGATTTTGGAGCCCGCCAAAATAAAGTCTGTCACTGTTTCCCTTGTTTCCCCGTCTATTTGCCATGAAGTGACTGGACCAGATCTTAGTTTTCTTATTGTTCTTTTGTTCTTATTGTTCTTATTGATCTTACTTTTCTGATTGTTGACTTTTAAGCCAACTATTTTACTCTCCTCTTTCACTTTCATCAAGAGGCTCTTTAGTTCCTCTTTACTTTCTGCCATAAGGGTGGTGTCATCTGCATATCTGAGGTTATTGATATTTCTCCCAGCAATCTTGATCCAGCTGTGCTTCATCCAGCCCAGCGTTTCTCATGATGTACTCTGCATATAAGTTAAATAAGCAGGGTGACAATATACAGCCTTGATGTACTCCTTTCCCAATTTGGAACCAGTCTGTTGTTCCATGTCCAGTTCTAACTGTTGCTTCCTGGCCTGCATACAGATTTCTCAGGAGGCAGGTCAGGTGGTCTGGTATTCCCATCTCTTTCAGAATTTTCCACAGTTTATTGTGATCCACACAGTCAAAGTCTTTGGCATAATCAATAAAGCAGAAATAAATGTTTTTCTGGAACTCTCTTGCTTTTCCGATGATCCAACGATTATTGACAATTTGATCTCTGGTTCCTCTACCTTTTCTGAATCCAGCTTGAACATCTGGATGTTCACGGTTCACATACTGTTGAAGCCTGGCTTGGAGAACTTTGAGAATTAGTTTGCTAGTGTGTGAGATGAGTGCAATTGTGCAGTCGTTTGAGCATTCTTTGGCATTGCCTTTCTTTGGGACTGGAATGAAAACTGACCTTTTCCAGTCCTGTGGCCACTGCCGAGTTTTCCAAATTTGCCCCCTAAGTAACTTATTTCAAATATAGTTGATCCTTGAACAACACAGATTTGAACTGTGCAGGGCCACTTCTATGTTAATGATTTTTAAGTACATACATACTACAGTGCTATACAATCAATGGTGCTTTGAATCCATAAGTGCAGAACTGCATATTCAGAACTACAGATATGCAGTGCTGACTGTAAAGGTAAATGTGGATTTTTGACTACGTGGAGGTTCAGCACCACCAAAACCCTGCATTGTTAAAGGGTCAACTGTATAATGACTTAGTTAGATTTAAAGACAAAGAATGGTAAAGGGTACACCGTGAAAATATTAATCAAAAGAAATCTAGAGTAGCAATATTAATAACAGTAAACTTCAGAAACTTACCAAAGATAAAGAAGGATATTATATGATGATAAGAGGATCAGTTTACAAAGTGTACGTAACAGTCCTAAATGTGTATGCTTCTAACAGCAGAATATTAAAATACATGAAGCAAAACTGAAAGAACTGAAAGAAAAAATAGACAAATCTACAAATATATTTTACTTATGGACCTCAAAGTTTCTCTCTCACTAAACATTAGAACTAGTCAACAGAAATGAGCAAGGATGCAGAACTGAACAGTGCCATCAAGCAGCTGGGTCTCATTGATGTTTACACAACACTTCACCAAGCAACAGAATGCACTTTCTTTTCAGATGCACATGGAATATTCACCAAGATATATTATGTTGGATCATAAAACACATCTTAACAAGCATAAAAGCATTGCACTACACCTTTTGTCTTCTGACCATAAATGAATTATTATATTGGAAATCAAATATAGAACAGTAACAGAAATTAAAAGACGCTTACTCCTTGGAAGGAAAGTTATGACCTAGGCAGCATATTAAAAAGCAGAGACATTACTTTGCTAACAAAGGTCCGTCTAGTCAAGGCTATGGTTTTTTCCAGTGGTCATGTATGGATGTGAGAGTTGAACTATAAAGAGAGCTGCTGCTGCTGCTGCTGCTAAGTTGCTTCTGCTAAGTCGCTTCAGTCATGTCCGACTCTGTGTGACCCCATAGACTGCAGCCCACCAGGCTCCCCCATCCCTGGGATTCTCCAGGCAAGAACACTGGAGTGGGTTGCCATTTCCTTCCCCAATGCATGAAAGTGAAAGTGAAGTTGCTCAGTCGTGTCCCACTCTTAGCGACCCCATGGATTGCAGCCTACCAGGCTCCTCCGTCCATGGGATTTTCTAGGCAAGAGTACTGGAGTGGGTTGCCATTGCCTTCTCTGAAAGCTGAGCACTGAAGAATTGATGCTTTTGAACTGTGGTGTTGGTGAAGACTCTTGAGAGTCCCTTGGACTGCAAGGAGATCCAACCAGTCCATCCTAAAGGAGATCAGTCCTGGGTGTTCATTGGAAGGACTGTTGTTGAAGCTGAAATGCCAATACTTTGGCCACGTGATAAGAAGAGCTGACTCATTTGAAAAGACTCTGATGCTGAGAAAGATTGAGGGCAGAAGGAGAAGGGGACAACAGAGGATGAGATGGTTGGATGGCATCACCAACTCAATGGACATGGGTATGGGTGGACTCCGGGAGTTGGTGATGGACAGGGAGACCTGGCATGTTGTGGTTCATGGGGTCACAAAGAGTCAGACAAGACTGAGCAACCAAACTGAACTGAACAGAAAAGTCTCCAAAACACTTAGAAATTAAACAACACGTTTCTAAGTAATTTGTAGGTAAGTTAACAGGGGAAATCTGAAGAAAAATTAGGAAATATTTTTTGCTGAATGAGAATGAGAATATCAAAACTTGTGGGATATGCCTTAAAAAAAAAGAATTGATAGCATTAAATTCTCACATTAGAAGGGAAGAAAGCCTTACGTCAATAATTAAAAGGTTCCCCTTAAGAAACTAGACAAAGAAGAACAAGATAGAACCAAAGCAAACAGAGGGAAGGAAATATTAGAAATGTAGAAATCAATGATATTAAAAATATACTGTGCCCATGGGGAACACTCGACATAGTAAAGCTATCAGTTCTCCCCAAATGAATCTACAGATTTGCTACAGTTCCAATCAAAATCCCAGCAGGATTTTTTGTAGGTATAGACAAGGTCATTCTGAAATGTATATGAAAAGGCAAAGGAACTAGAATAGTTTAAAGCACCGAAATATGAGTAGTAAAAGAACAAGAATCTATTTATGACAATGCATGCCTGTAAAGAAGTTCCTCTGATTAACAAATGTTACTAATGAAATGCTGTTTGGCTTTGAGTTGTTCAGGGTGACACAGAGGAGATCTAAGTCAGGAAGATAGTTCTGTTTTTGGCTCTAGGAGGAATCTGAGACTCCTCTCAGTCTGCCAGGCATGGTGGCTTGCGATCTGTAGTCCCTCCTTCCACTACGGAGGACTGGGAATCCTCCAAGTTGGGAGCCAGCGCTTGGACCTGTAATGCAAGTGTTCCCTCTCTGGGCCTCAACTTCTCCACCTCCTGGTCCACCTGTATTCTCACCTGGCACTTTGAGACTCAGAGGTAAATTCCCAGCCTCTACATGGGACCTCTGTGGCCCAGAAATATGGAGAAATCTAAAGGTGCACAAACATCCTGATTTTCAGAAAGAAGGCAGGAGCTGTGGGCAGGAAGCCAGGTTGCTGTTGACATTGGGCAGTCCTTGCGCCCCTATGCAGACCAGAGCTAGACAAGGTCAGGTACCTTCCCACTCCAGTCCCACCAATTCAGTGAGAAAATGAGGCCCAGAGGAGGGAAGCATTCCATCCCAGGCTATACCATATATCAGTGGCCAAAATAGGACCAGGATCTAATAGTCATCCGTCCACTTACTCATTTCTTCATTTTAGATGTGTTTGGGGGTATAGTCACAGCCATGGTTTTTCATGAATGTCAGAGTTGGATCATAAAGAAGGTTGAGTGCCAAAGAAGTCATGCTTTCAAACTGTGGTGCTGGAGAAGACTCTTAAGAGTCCCTTGGATTGCAAGGAGATCAAACCAATCAATCCTAAAGGAAATCAACCCTGAACATTCATTGGAAGGACTGATGCTGAGTTGAGTCATTGAAAAGGACCCTGATGCTGGGAAAGATTGAAGGCAGGAGGAGAAGAGGGAGACAGAGGAAGAGATGGTTGGATGGCATCACTGACTCAATGGACATGAGTTTGAGAAAACTCCTGGAGATAGTGAAGGATAGGGAAGCCTGGCATGCTGCAGTCCACGGGGTCACAAAGAGTCAGACATGGCTTCGCGACTGAACAGCAACAACCATGTGCCTAAGCACAGTTCAGGCACTGGGGATGGTGCAGTGGACATGAATGACTGTTCCAGGGTTCTTGATCTTACAGGGAAACAGAGATGAAATAAGTAAACAAACAGACACGAGAATTTTGGTAGGTATCAAAGACTGAGAAAATAACCCTGGTGAAGGAGGTCTGTATGCTGTGATCTGAGATGATCCAGTGTGCATTTCTCCTTTACTTTCAGTGACCAAGCCTTGGGAGACACAGGGCTCTCCACAGTGTCTCAGCCTGGCAAGACTGAGGTGTCAGTCAGGCACTGGACATGCAGCAGAAGTCTGAGCAGTGAGAGTGGGCTGCTGTGTCGTTTCTATTCACTTTCATTCACCAGTACCCATTTTACCCCCTACTAGCCCCACCCCTCCCTAACCAGGTTCTAGCCAGTGGGGATAAGTGGTTCCTGGAAGTAAGGAAGCATGGCAGTTAGAAGGGTAAAACAAAACCACTTCACTGTAGTTTGGGAGAGCAACTGGCCAGTGTAGTTTGATTCCCTAATAAGAACTGGTGTCTTTCAGCCCAATGATGTCCGTTCTAGAAGTATGTCCTCAGGAAACAGTCAAGGTTATAGACTAAGAGTAAGGAACTGACCAGATGGATTATGGAGCAAGAGAGAGACCAACTTTCCCTTTTTGAAAGGCTCTGTTTTTATTTACTGACCTGTGGTAAGTATTGGTGCTGTCAACCTGCACTCCACAGATTGCCTGCAAGCTGAGCCCTGGGATTTCAGAAACCCTAGCTCCCCAAGATACGGAAGCAGCAGGCTCTGTCAGCAAGTTGAGGGCCATATGGAACACAAAAGCAACCCATGCCAGTCCTCTCCTCACAGTCAAGTATGTTGGCTGGCCTCCCAAAGGTAAGGCCAGGTGCATTCCCATGCTGGGTAAGTGCCACCTCTGGGCTCAGGTCTGGGGGAGACTCTAGCACCCTCACAGTATCCCTTCAAACAGTAGGGAACAGGGAGGAGCCTTTCATGAGACCCAAACTGAAAAGAGATGAGTATCCCAGCTCCAGGCTTTGTTTAGGGAGGGAGGGAAGGAGGACCACAGAGTTTGTTGAGCCTTGGACAAGATGCTGCCATAGCTCAGAGCAGCCAAGTGTGAGATGGCATAGTCCAAGCCCCTACCTCAGTTGGACCCTTTCCTCCTCTGAGGTTCCAGTGAGGGTGGGGGAAGGGCTTGGCCATATGCTGCAACTTCTTCTTGAGCTGAGTCCTTTAGGGGCTGCTCAGGGGGTTTCCTGCCAGATGGAGGCTGGGCCATGCTGAGATTCCCAGTAATCAGGTTGCCATCCTCAAACTCTCAGCCTCTGAGCACAGCTCCCCCGTTAAATTTCTGAGCTGTGTCTGTCTTCCACTCAGCATTTGCCTGTTTCCTTCCCAGGGCCAGGGGTAGGAGCTGGGTCTGGAGTCTGGAATCTGGGTAATAGTTACTAGCTGGTAACCTTGTCCACTCTACTTTACCTTGTAGGGCCCAGACTTGCTCACCTATGGAAGTGGACGATCATTCCCATATGGTCATTTTAAGGATTAAGTGACATGTGAGAACAAAAGACACGTAAAGCCTGATGTAGAATCTTTCTTCTTGAAGTGAAACCCCTGAGGGTCAGAAACTGTCTGGATCAGATGGGGCAAGTACTTGATCCAGGACCCTTGAAACAGCCCCAAGTTTAGCTCCCCTTCCCCTAGGGCACAGACGTTCCCTGTTCCTTCCCAATCAATCCCAATCCCAAAGATGCCCACTTGACTCTCTCAGTCATACTGTGGGCCAGCAGAGGCTCCAGATGCCCTACCTGGGGAGCAGGTCCTGCCTGGACCCTGTGAGAAAAGCTTGGAATTTAGGTCTCTTCTTAGAGCTTCAGATAGCCATGCACAGAGGGAAGTAAAGCTGAAATATGGGCCCGAAGAGGCCATCTAGATGGGTTTCTCTTTCTTTCTTTCTTTTACAATTATTTTTAATTGGAGAATTGCGTTACAATGTTGTGTTGCTTTCTGCTGTACCTCAGTGTGATCAGCTATAAGTATACATATATCCCCTCCCTCTTGAGCCTCCCTCGCACCCACCCCCATGGGTGGCAAGAGCTCATAGCAGGGGAAGAGGAGGCCTCGGGCTTTCAGAACGCATACAGATTCAGGGACTGTGTGGCCCCAAACCCTCCCAAAAAGCTGCGAGGGGATTAGGAGCATCATCCTACAAGCCTCATCTCTGTCCCAGAGCACATGTGGCCTTGATGGAGCTATGGAACAATATAAGATGCTCGTTCCCACTAGTATTGTTTTTGTTGGAGTGTTTTCCATGGTTGGTTTCTGGAAAATCCAAGACTATTAGAATTAATGAGGTATAAAAATCCATATACAAAACCTACTAGCAATACTCAATTAAAGATATAACGGGGGGACATCAGGGAAGACAGTGGCATAGAAAGTACCAGGATTCCATCTCCAGCTCTATGACAGTAAAGCTAACATAATCTGTCTAATGTAATTATTTTCACACTCTGGAGTCTATTTAAAGGCTTGCAACTCCAAGAGAAAGACTTAAACAGTGAGTCTTAATTAATTTTGGTCAGTTTCAGGTCTGAATATGCTAACAATATCCTCCACCCTTCAGCCTCATGGCAGGCAGCCATGCCCATGGCGAGCAGTTTGTTCATGGTTTATGGGAGCCAGGGTGGGCAATAAAGCCCTTGTTCTCCAAATATTGGGGGCCTGAACTTTTATGCTTATTGCTTCTGATCATGGAGGCACAGATCCAGAAGCAAGCCAACTTAAACAATCCCAACTAGCTGAATAGGCTTCAGGGAATATAAAGAGCCAGAGCCTGGTTAACCCCTCTCTTCTTTTTTGTTGTATTCCTCTTTTGGGAACCAGCCATTCAAGGATTAGGACTTTTTATTTGTTGCTTAATAAGCAGCCACATGTAGGAGAGAAATTTTAAAGTTACTGTACATGCCTGTAGAAAAGTGCAGGTTCAAAAAGATCCAGAATTTTAGATCTTAATCTTACATATTAGGCTGATCCCAGCACAAAGGCACTGTGAAGAAATTAAAAAAAAAAAAAAAAACAGGAAACCCTGGGGAAATCTGATTTCCAGATTTCAGTTACTACATAGTAAGACTCAAACATCCAGTTTTCAACAACAAATTAAAAAAATCTTAAGGCATACAAAGAAATGGACCATTGGAAGGAGAAAAAACACAAACCATCCCTGAGAAAGACCAGATGATAGACTTATTCAACAAAGATGAGGTGACCAGTTAAGAAAACTATTCAGAAACAAAATATAAATATCAATAAAGAGATGGAAAACATAAAAAAGAATCAAAAGAAATTTTGGAGCAGAAAAGTATAGTACCTGAAATAAAAAATTCACTAGATACATTCCAAAGCAGATTTGAGCAGATAGAAAAATCAGTGTACTTGAAGATAGGATGATTGAGATTACTGAGTCTTAAGAACTGAAGGAAATAAAGGAAAAATACTGAAGAAAAGTGAACACAGCTGAAGGAGCCTGGGGAACACAAATAAGCAAACATACACAGTGTGAGGCTCCCAGAAAGAGAGATAAAGGAGCATAGAGATTGAGGAAATGACTCCCAAGATTTGATGAAAAACATGATTATGAATGTTCAAGAAGTTCAATAAACTCCAAGTGAAATACACTCAAAGAGACACATGATGAGATACATTGTAACCAAATAGTGAAAGATATGACAAACAGAACATTGAAAGCAATGAGAGAAGCCAATTGCCATGTACAGGAGACCCTCAACAAGATTATTTTCAGATTTCTCATCAGAAACCTTGAAGGCCAGAAAGCAGTGGGTTGATATAGTCCAAGTTCTGACAGTAAAAACATTGCCAACCAAGAATTCAATACATAGCACAAGTATCCATCAGAAACTAGAAAAAGAAGAGCAATCTAAACCCAAATCTAGCAGAATGAAAGAGTTTATGAAGATCAGAGACTAAGTAAAAAAAAATATGGGATAGAAAACAATTATAGAAAATCAATGAAACCTAAGGTTGTCTCTTCAAAAAGATTAACAGAAATGGGAAGCATTTAACTAGATTGACAATAAAAAAGGAAATTACTCAATTACTAAAGTTAGAAGTGAAAGTGGGGACATTACTTCCAATTCTACAGAAATAAAAAAGGCGTATTAGAAAGTACTGTAAACAATTGTATGAGAACAAATTGGATAACCTCAGTGAAATGTACAAATTCCTAGAAACACAAAACCTATCAAGAATGAATCACAAAGAAAATCTAAATAACCCAGAGAGATGATAAGAGGAGGGAGGTGGGAGGGGGGTTCAGGATTGGGAACTCATGTACACCTGTGGCGGATTCATGTCAATGTATGGCAAAACCAATACAGTATTGTAAAGTAAAAAAAAAAAAAATTAATAAAAATAAATAAATTAAAAAAGAATGAATCACAAAGAAAATCTAAATAAACCTATAATTAGTAAGGAGATTGAATCAGTAATCAAAATCCTCCTGACAAAGAAAAGCCCTGGAGCTGATGGTTTCACTGATGATTTCTACCAAACATTTAAAGAAGCATTAACACCAATCCTTCTCAAACTTTTCTTAAAAAGAGGAAAGAACACTTTCTTATTCTATGAGAGCAGTGTTTTTCTGATGTGAAAGCGAGACAAAGACACTGCAGAAAAAGAAAACTTTAGACCAATACTTCTCATGAACATTGATGCAAAAATCCTCTACAACATACTATCAAATTGAATTCAGCAGCATATTAGAAGGACCCAATGGGATTTATTCTTAGAATTAAAAGGTGACTCTCCCTGGTGGAGCAGAGGTTAAAGCGTCTGTCTGCAATGTGGGAGACCTGGGTTCTATCCCTGGGTCGGGAAGATCCCCTGGAGAAGGAAATGGCAACCCACTCCAGTATTCTTGCCTGGAGAATCCCATGGACGGAGGAGCTTGGTGGGCTAGAGTCCACGGGTCACAAAGAGTCGGACACGACTGAGCGACTTCACTTCACTTTCACAACATATTAAAGTCAGTTAATGTAACACGTTGCATTAAGAGAAAGAAGGAAAAAAATCATTTTGATTGATGCAGAAAAATAATTTGACAAAATCCAGTATCCTTTAATGATAAAAACAGTCAACAAACTAGGAATAGAAGGAAAGTACCTCTACAATAATAAAAGCCACTCATGAAAAACCCACAGTTAACATTATACTCACTGATCAGGAACAAGACAAGGATACCAATTTTTGCCAGTTCTTTTCAACATGTTGTTGGTGGTGTTCATTGGCAAAATCATGTCCAAATCTGGGATCCCATGGACTGAAGAACACCAGGCTTCTCTGTCCTTCACTATCTCCAGGAGTTTGTTCAACCTCATGGCCATTGAGTTGAAGTCATCCAACCATCTCATCCCCTGTTTTTCCCTTCTCCTGTCCTCAGTCTTTCCCAGGATCAGGGTTTTTTCCAGTGAGTCAGTTCTTTGCATCAGGTAGCCAAAGTATTGGAGCTTCAGCTTCAGCATCAGTCCTTCCAATGAACATTCAGGGTTGATTTCCTTTAGGATTGACTGGTTTGATCTCCTTGCAGTCCAAGGGACTCTCAAGAGTCTTCTCCAGCACCATAGTTCGAAAGCAAGACTTCTTTGGTGCTCAACCTTCTTTATGGTCCAACTCTCACATCCATACATGACTACTGGAAAAACCATAGCTTTAATTGTATTCAACATAGCTTTAACTCTATTCAACATAGTGCAAGAATTTCTAGCCAGAGCAAGTAAAAGAAATAAAAGGCAACTAAATTAGAAAGAAGTAAAATTCAGTTCAGTTCAGTTCAGTCTCTCAATCGTGTCTGACTCTTTGCGACCCCATGAATCGCAGCACACCAGGCCTCCCTGTCCATCACCAACTCCCGAAGTTCACTCAGACTCACGTCCATCGAGTCAGTGATGCCATCCAACCATCTCATCCTCTGTTGTCCCCTTCTCCTTCTGCCCCCAATCCCTCCCAGCATCAGAGTCTTTTCCAATGAGTCAACTCTTCGCATGAGGTGGCCAAAGTACTGGAGTTTCAGCTTTAGCATCATTCCTTCCAAAGAAATCCCAGGGCTGATCTCCTTCAGAATAGACTAGTTGGATCACCTTGCACTCCAAGGGACTCTCGAGTCTTCTCCAACACCACAGGTCAAAAGCATCAATTCTTTGGTGCTCAGCCTTCTTCACAGTCCAACTCTCACATCCATACATGACTACTGGAAAAACCATAGCCTTGACTGGGCGGACCTTTGTTGGCAAAGTAATGTCTCTGCTTTTCAATATGTTATCTAGGTTGGTCATAACTTTTCTTCCAAGGAGTAAGCATCTTTTAATTTCATGGCTGCAGTCACTATCTGCAGTGATTTTGGAGCCCCCCAAAATAAAGCTGTTTGCAAATGAATGACGTTATGTGGAAAACCCTAAAGATTGCACACCAAAACAAAACAAAACAAAAAAATCTGTTAGAACTAATTAACAAATTCAGCAAAGTAACAGGATACAAAATCAACCCCAGAGAATTAGTTGTGTATCTATACACTAACAATGAACAATCCAAAAGGGAAATTAAGAGAAAAGCTCCATTTACAATAGCATCAAAAAGAATAAGCTCAGAAACTTATATTTAGAAATCAAATCCGTTTAGCCCAGGAGGCAAAACACTTATACCCTGAAACCACAAAACTTTATTAAAAGAAATGGCACCAACAAATGGAGATAACCTGTGTCATGGATTGGAAGACTTAATGTTGTTAAGATGTTAACACTATCCAAAGCAATCTGCAGATTTAATGCAACCTGTTTCAAAATTACAGTTGTGTTTTTTGCAGAAATAGAAAACTATCTAAAATTTATCTGGCATCTTAAAGAACCCTGAATAGCCAAAACAATCTTAAAATAGAAAAACAAAGTTGTAGGAGTTGTACCTCCTGATTTCAGAATTTACTACAGAGTAATCAAAACAGTATGGTATTGTTGTAAAGACAAACACATAAACCAATGGAATAGAATAGATAGCCCAGAAATAAATGACAGTATATAGTCAAACTATTTTTGACAAGAATGCCAAGACCATTCAATGGGCAAAGAACAATCCTTTCCCAAATGATGCTGGGAAAACTGGATATCCACAGGTCAAATAATAAAGTTGGACCATTTTCTAACACCATATGCAAAAATTAGTGCAACATGAATAAAAGACCTAAACATAAGAGCGGAAACTATAGAACTCTTAGAAGAAAACACTCGGGAAAAACTTCATGACCTTGCATTTGGCAATGATTTCTTATATATGACATCAAAGGCACAGGGAACAAAAGAGAAAAATAGATGAATTGGACTTCACCCAAATGAAAAACTGTGGTGCATCAGAGAACACTGTCATCAGAGTAAAAAAGCAACCCACATAAAAGAGGAAAATATTTGTAAAACACAAAACTAGTGAGGTATTAATATCTGGAATATATAAAGAACTCTTCAAACTCAACAACAACAAAAAAAGCTTAATACAAAAATTAGCCAAGAATTTGGACATTTCTCCAAGGAAGATGTATATGAATGGCCAATAGACACATGAAAAGGTGTTCAATGTCACTGATCATTAGGGAAATAAAAATCAAAACCATGATAAGATGGCATTTCATACCCTAATGGTGACTACTATCAAAAATAAAGAAAATTGATATTAGCATGGATGTGGGGAAATTGGAACCCTTTTATTTTATATTGCTGGTAGGAATGTGAAATGGACAGCTGCTGTGGAAAGCAGAGTGACAAAGCGGGGAGCCACCCAAATATCCATTGATGGATGAGAGTCAGGCTGACGGTGAGAGTGAGGGTAATAAAGAAAATATAGTACAAACATACAGTGGAATAATTATAAATATCCAGCCATAAAGAAAGGAAATTCTGACACATGCTACAACATGAATGAACCTTGCTGACCTCATGCTAAGTGAAATAAGCCAATCCCAATAGGACAAATACTGCTGGGCAGCATGGGTAGTATAGTGGGGAGCATAGCTGCCTTCCAGAAAGACAAATACTATATGATTCCATTTATACAGGTAGCTAGAATAGTCAAATTCTTAGAGAAGAAAGTGGAATGATGCTGACCAAGACCGGGAGGGAGTGGAGAATGGGGAGTTATTGCTTAATGGACATAGAGGTTTATTTGGAGAAGATGGAAATTTTCTAGAAATGGTGATGATTGAGCAACTAAATGGTTAATGCCACTGAAGTGTACACTTCAGAATAGTTAATTGGGAAAAAAAAAAAGGACCCACCTGCCAGCGCAGGACACAGAAGAGACATGGGTTTGATCCATGGGTCAGGAAGACCCCCTGGAGGAGGGCATGGCAACCCACTCCAGGATTCTTGCCTGGAGAATCCCATGGACAGAGGAGTCTGGCAGGCTGCAGTTGGGGTTGCAGAGAGTCAGACATGAGGCAACTTAGCACCCAGGCACACCAGTGACACCGCTGGACCTGGACTTCTCTTCTGGGATGCTTTTTGATTACTACATTGTAGAGAAAAAGGAAGTAGATTAGGGGTTGTTTCAGACCACCAGCTTGTGGCTGATCGCCTAGTAACTGCTAAGGGGATGAGGGTTTCTTTTCTGAGAGTGACAAAAGTATTCTAAAATTAGCTTGTGGTGAGGGTTGGACAACTGTGTGAATATACTAAAAACACTGAATTGTTCACTGAGTGAGTGGACTCTATGGTATGTGAGTTATATTTTAGGAAAATTGTTTTAAAAAGCAAAAAATCAGAATAGTTAAAATGGTAAATTTTACATTAAGCAAATAACTATATGCTTAACAATTTTTGAAAAAGATATAATGGAAGAGAGGGAAGAAAAGTGACTCTGATTTGAAGTTGTGACCTACCACAAGGATAATCGCCAGCAGCTGTTGATAGCTGGTTTCAGGAGCACCAGCCACAAAGCCTGACGAGCAGGGTAGCGGGCCATTAGGCCACAGCCAGCTGGGACAACCTGGAGAAGCACAGGAGTACTGTCGACAAGGCCTTCTGGCACAGATCTCCATTGGCATTTGGAATTGCTACTCACATTGTGTCCTAGGCCCTTGCAGGTGGTGAGTGCCCGTGGGGAGGGCTGACCCTGGTGGTCCTTTCTTCTCCGTGCCCGGTACTGTGCTGAGGGCTTTGTGTACTTACTCTCACCGGCTCCTCTCCATAAACAGAAGAGGAGAGATTCTCTTCCTGTTCTCAGTGCACAAAGGCACTCTTCGGGGCCAGTTTCTAGGAGTGTTGTCTCCCTCTGTCACCTTGGTCAGGCCAGACCCAGTGCCCACTCAGGAAAGGATGCTTGAGAGAGCATCTCTTCTCCTGTCCCCTGGACGCACTGCACTGGCCAGCTGAACACGTTTCTTCTGTGCGTTCTTCAGAGTTCCATTTACGGCAGCCTTTTTATGCCAACGAGCAGTGCTGGGGGTGGGAGCAGCGGAATGGGCCTTGTAGACTGGCCACCCAGGAGCCAGAGATGTCGTTTCTAATTAGGATTTGAAACAGGTTCCAGGGAGAAGATCCCAGGTGTCTGGCAGGAGAAAGCAAACCTTGCTGGCCTCAGAGGGTTCTGTTAATATTTAGTGGGACTGGGGTCCAATTTGGGCTTTGCATGAGGGGCAGAGGCGGCACCCACCCGAGAGCTGACCAGCATACCCCACTGAGCACTGGCAGCCCCCGTGTGTCCACACGTGCAGCCGCTTGCCCACTGAGGGACAGGAGACAATTTTGTGAAATGTTTAGTTTCATCAGCTGAAAACTGGACATTTACAACTCTGCTGGAAAGGTACAATAAAGCTGGGGCTGCCCTGGCAGGTGTCTCCACTGGTTCCCACACCCCCAGTCACTGTGGCCCCCTACCGTGTGCCCTTAGGACAGCCCTCCGTGGGGCTCCTTCTGGTACCCAACCTCAGCTTGGACTCTCCAAGTCCAGAGGACAGAAACAGGCTGGGGCCAGGGTCTGCCAGCGGGGTATCCGGGGTAAGGTGAGCAGGGTGATGGGGAGATGAATCCCTGGAAGGCCCCTGGAGTGAGCCTGCAGGACTCCACAGTTAAGACTGTGGGGGCAACTTGAATGTCACATGGGGGATGGTTAATTAGTCACAGGCTTGGCCAGGACTTGTTTCCACATCTGCCCCAAAGGCTTCATTCAGGAAGACTGGTCAACAGGGATATATGTAGAGCCTGAGAGAGGAAGTGCTGTCCACTGCACTCTCATGGATGGGCCCCTGCTGCAGGCCGGGCCCTTGACCTAGTACTGGAGCAGAATACATGCCTGTTCTGGCCCCACCTGAAGGAGGTCTGGCTGGAAACGTTTCTTCACACCGGCTGCTGGCTGCACCCCAAGCACTCCGCAGTGCTGACAAGGAGAGACTTCTGATGTCCACCAGAAGGCAGGCCCAGCCTTGATGGGGTCGCTGCAGGGAAGCTTTCAGCCATGGCCAGAGGGAATGGAGGATAGAAGATGATGGGAAAGCCTTCCTGCAGGGGGAGACAGCTGGACAGGTCAGTGGGTTCTCATCGCAAAGACCTGGAAGTCCAAGCTGTGGAGGCCGCGCCTAGAGAAGCTCAAACACACTCATGTTATGGAGCAGTCCACAGAGCAGCTTCAGGCACAGCAGGATCCAGGCCTCAGCCTCTGAACTCAGGAACGCGCTTTCCTGGCTCCTTGAGGGATAAGATGGTCCCAACAGTGCCATCACATCAGCTCAGGGACCTCGGGGAAAGAGCTTTCAAGTAGCACAAGTTCTAGGACTGCATCTGCCCCCTCTAGTTAGGATCAGGTCCACCTCTGACTCATTCTTGTGGCCAACAGCACGGCAAATGTGCTGATTGCCTAAGCCTGGTCAAAAACAACCTTCACTGTAAGACTCAACACTGGAAGCAGCCAATTCCTAAATGGCCAGGACTGATAATGAAACAGAGCTGGCTCCTGGGGGATGCAGTGGCTTGGGGAGCTGCCATCCCTGGCAGACCTCCCAGGAAGTGATCACTGGGCTCGAGTGGGCACAGAAGTGCCTATGGGAGGCAGGGCCTGCCCAGCCAGGGATCCTGGGGGACCAGCAGATCCAACTGCCACCTTGCCATTGCAGGTGGGCACGCCCCAGACACTCAGCGCATCCGACATGGTTACCCCGGGCAGCCTCGGCCCACCCCCGACCGAGCCCACGGATGGCGAGCAGGCTGGGCAGCCCCTCCTGGGTGGAGCTCCGTCCTCAGCCTCCCTGGACACCCTGATCCAGCACCTGGTGCCTACTGCCGACTACTACCCTGAGGTGGGTGATCCACCCAGCGGGGAGGAAGGGTAGCAAAATGGGCTCTGTCCCACCATGCCTGGGGGAGACAGCAGAGCTGGGGCTGGCTGGGACTGGGGGTGCAGGGGCTGGGAGGCACATCCTCCCGGGCCTTGTGAGCACATGCTGCCTTTCTCCTGTGCCCCCCCAGAAAGCCTACATCTTCACCTTCCTGCTGAGCTCGCGCCTCTTCATCGAGCCCCAGGAGCTCCTGGCCCGGGTCTGCCACAGGTGCATTGAGCAGCAGCAGCTGGACAAGCCAGTGCTCGACAAGGTGAGAGGCAGGGCAGGGTAGCGGGCCTCCGAGTGTGCGGCTCCCCCCTGACATGCCCTGTGAATCAATATCTTAGACAGGCAGAAATTGCCCCTATTCACTTGCCAGGGGGTTCTGACTTGTCTGAAGCCCAGAGCCAGAAGGGCAGAGTCAGAATCTTTAACCCCAGTGCTGTTTTCCAGGGTCTTAGGGGAGCCCCTGGGCTCACACAGCCCAGAACTGGGCCCCCAGAGGATCACGAGAAGAGCCCCATCTGTGGCCGGGGGTGGTCCTGCAGTGCCTGCTGCACTGCCTGCCCCCCGCATCTTCATTCGATCCTTTCTTCTTCCGCTGGTCTGCTGATGGCTCAGCCTTCCCTCAGCACCCCACATCCTTTCCTCCGTCCCTCACTGTATTCCATAAGCTGCGACTGTCTATTTATACACGAGTCAGTAGGGTTCCACTGTCCCGTGACAGAAGCCTGGTTTCAACAGACCTAAGACCAAGGGACTTCACTGGCTCACATGACTGCAGTCTCGAGCTACTGGGGCTCCAGGGCCTCAAACATCAGTTGTCTTTCTCCCTAAGACCCCTTGCTTTGTTTTCCTCTGGGCCAGCCTCTCTCTTGCTAAGGCAAGTTCTCTGCCTGGTGACAGGTGGTCTCCGTGGGTCCAGGGTCCTGGCCTACCCTTCCCAATCCTATGGAAGGAGGATTCCAATAAAGATCCTGATCTCGTTGGCTTAGCTTAGGCGGCATGCCCCTCTGTGGGCCAGTGCCACACCCTGACTGGCCAGCACTGATCTGGCTTGTTCCTGAAGCCCTGGGGGAGGGCCAGCTGAAAATGAGGGAGAGGGAGGGCCCCACAGGGAAACTGAGATCCCGTCACCACAGAAAGGGAGATAGAAGGACTGGCGGTTATAAGTAAGAGATGACCCCCATTCCAAACATGTGTCTGCCCCCTCTGCTCTCCGTGGTCAGCCCCCATGCCCGTCTGTCTCCTGGAACAGAGGAAGGAGAGGCCCACCTGCCCCCAGCCATTGCTGCTGCCCTAGGGCAGCCGACATGCACAGTGAGTGGCTAAGGCAGGGGCCGCTGTGACCCCCCATCTCCCAAGCAGCCCTCACCAAATGCAGACGACTCTTGGCTTGCCTTTCAGGCCCGGGTCCGGAAGTTTGGCCCCAAACTGCTCCAGTTGTTGGCCGAGTGGACAGAGACGTTTCCGCGGGACTTCCAAGAGGAGTCAACCATCGGTCACCTGAAGGACGTGGTGGGCCGCATCGCCCCCTGTGACGAGGTGGGCGAGCCAGGCCAGAGTCCTTTCAACCTGTCTCCACCCTCACACTTGGGACCTGGGCCTGTTCCCAGGCTGGCCTCTGGGCCCTCATCTCCCTACCCGTACCCTGGGGCCCCTCTGAAATCAGCCCTTCCTGCCCCATCAGAGAATCGGGCACTGGCAGAGCTGGCAGGGAAATCAGGCCTCTAGGTCTAGACCTGGGCTCTTGAGCTCTCTCCTATCCTGGTCTCATCAGATGGCAAGAGATGGGCTCTTACAGCTGCCTGGTCAGGCCAGTGACCCAGCACGCTGGCTTGGCAGAAGCCTCTTCCCCAGTAGCTTGGGAGGCAGCCTATGTAATGGGCATTGGGAGAACCATGCCCTGTTCTCCCAGCTCCATTACTCTGGGGAAGGCACTTAAGTGAGAAAGAGGAACAAAACTCCTACCTCCCAGGACTAGGGTGAGAACACAGAGGGGAGAGCATGTCACTTGTCTTGGGAGGACTCTGAATGCGGCAAGCTGATAGCCCCACAGTGGGTCTGAACCCAGAGCCGCAGGAGCCAAACGAAACTGCTAAGGCAGGCTGAGCAACAGGAAGCTGCAAAGTCCAAGGCCTAATGAGGCTCAGAAAGGGAGGCCCTGCCCTGATTCAGAGACAGGGCAGGCAATGAGTTGTTCTGAGAGCTTGATGAGATGAAGGTCCTCTCCTCCTCTGCATCCCTTGATCCATCTGGGGATTGATATGACACTTGGCTTAGGTGCAGCAGGAAACGTTCAGGGAAGGCTCAATGACTGGATAGATTAGGAGACGGGAGCAGGGAGGGGAAACGGCGACTGGTTCGCTACATAGTTGGCTACTTTGATGGGTGAGTGGAGCTGGGAAGAGAGATGTTTGGGCAGTTGGGTAGGCAGGGAGATTAATAGGATAAGTGGCTGTGGAAGACTGATGGAAAGACATGAAGGAAAAAGGCAGAAATGATAACTAGTGAGTGGGTAGATGGATGAACAGATGGATGGGAGGGTGGGTGAATGGTTAGGTGGATGGGTGTGTGTGTGGGTGTGGACGGGTGGGTGAGAACGTGGATGGGAAGGTGGGTGGGTGGGTGGATGGATGGATGAGTGGGTAGATGGATGAGGACAAATGTTGGAATGGAGGGAGGAAGGGTAGATAAATGAATTGATGGATCTGTGGGTGACTTTATAAAAGGGGAGGTGGGCATCACGGATGGATGGAAAATAGATGGGTACAGAGACAGTAGATGGATGGATGGATGGATGGATGCAGTAGAGGGTTTGTAGGGGGATGAGAGCCCAGTCCTCTGCTTTATCTCCACTCCCCCACCCCCCTGACAGTAGGCCTCAAGCAGTGTGAAGTCTAAGCCATTGACAAAATGGATTATCTGCCCTTGTCGGGCCTGCCTCTCCATTGGCAGAGCCATTTCAGAGGCAGACCCTGCCATTCTGGCCACAAGGCTTTGGGACAGGTGTAAATCCTGGGCTTGTTTCTTTGAGAAGCAGCGCCTCCTCACTATGCCCTCAAGAATCCGCTGGGAAATCTTTTCTAACCACCGAGTGGATGAAAACAAGACACAGCCAAGATCTGTGAATGGGCTGTCAAAAGCAGTCATCCACCAGGTGTGGATTTTCAGAGCTAACTCATTTAGAGTTAGCTGCTGCTGCTGCTGCTGCTAAGTCACTTCAGTCGTGTCCGACTCTGCGACCCCATAGACGGCAACCCACCAGCCTCCCTCGTCTCTGGGATTCTCCAGGCAAGAACACTGGGGTGGGTTGCCATTTCCTTCTCCAATGCACGAAATTGAAAAGTGGAAGTGAAGTCGCTTCAGCCGTGTCCGACTGTGTGTGACCCCATAGACGGCAGCCTACCAGGCTCCTCCGTCCATGGGATTTGCCAGGCAAGAGTACTGGAGTGGGTTGCCATTGCCTTCTCCTTAGAGTTAGCTAAATAAGTGTTAAGTAACTCATTTAGAGAATTTCTCATCCCTTCCTGTGGAATCCAGTTAGGTATGCTAAGTGATGTAAACCAGAGCTGAGATTCCCTAGTCCCCGTGCCACCCAGCCAGGTGTAGGCCAGAGGTGCCCCATCTGTCTTTGTGAGTCCCACGTTGCCCCTCTCCAGAAAGCACTTACTCCCAGGGGATGTGTGGTAGATGTCACTTCCCTTTCCTGATGCTTCAGGCAGCCTGCAGGCAGCTCCCTTCCCAGCACAGACATAGTCTTAGCTGAGAAAGGAATTGGTGAGCTCTGAACCAAACTGGTAAGTCAGGACCCACGGGACTCAGAACCTGAGGTCAGGGTCAGACCTTCTGAGCCCACAGCTGTGTGACTTTGGGCGAGGTGCTTCCCCTCTCCAAATTTCAGTTTCTTCATCAGTCAAATGGAGATTATAACTGTTCCCACCACACAAGTCTGAGGCAGAATCCCTGCAGTCACCTGTGCTTGTATTTCAGCACTTGGTAAACGCAAGCTATGATGAGGAACAAATTCTCTCCAAAACCCAGGCACATGGAGATTATTTTTAACTTTCATGAAACTTTGTTATGGAACTTTTCACACATATACAAATATAGATAGTAGTAACCATGAAGTCCCGTGTGCTCACCGCCTAGGTTCATCAGTTATCAACATTTGGCCAAACTCGTTTCTTCTCTCCTTTCACACACTTCCCCTCCCTCCAAATGTTGGTTTGTTTGGTTTTTTTTAATCATAGACATTATATATTTTGCTCCAAAACCATTTCAGAACCCTCTTGTAAAAGATTTCTTACCCAGAGATGATAAGATCAAATGATACAAAGTGTTGTGCACAAAACCCTGGGGAAAGCACCAGTGTTTCCAGAACGTGTGTGTCTTGGGGTTACCTAACCTCTCTGGGCCCGAAATTATTTTCTGTAAGAGGGAAGATGATAATCCCTCCCTCGCAGGGCAGTGAGGAAAACAGGGCTGTTCAGGAATGTGAAGGAGGTAGGACAGGCCAGTGGGGAGCGGGGCTTCCCCGTCAAAGTGGCTGTGAAAGCTGACGCCTTTCTCTTCCTGCCTGACTCCCTGCCGTCTCCTGGAAGCCTCACGTCCTCCCTGTGCTCCCCACCACCTCTCAATAGCCCGGGACAAGGGGCTGGAGGGGCTCTGAGGAGGCCCTGTCCGTGCCTGTAGAGTCTGAGCTGCTCCGTCTTCGGGTCCCCCTCTGCTGGGCAGGAGACCCTGCCTTAGACGGTGGCTCCCATGCCCTCCACCCCCCAGAGGTTGGCCCAGCCATTTCACTTCAAGAAACCCAGCAGTTTCACCTTTTGGTGATCCCGAAGCTGAAAGAGACGGGGGGCCCCAGGGAGGCCTAGAGGGTCAGATACCTGCTGAGAGAGACAGGCCAGGGAACAGCAGTCCCCTGGCCACACGCACTGGGCCCCTCAGGAGACTGGACGGGCAGCCCTCTCGGCCACCAGGCTCGCTCTCCAACTCACACGGCTGTCTGCCGGCTCCCCGGGGCCACGGGTGGCGGCCGCCGACTTAGAGAACAAGCTAGCGATGGGTGCAGAGCTCCCGCCTGTGCTGCTGGCCATCGGCCACGGGCTCGCTCAGGAGGGAGCTTTCAGGAACTTTAGAAAACAAGGGTCTTTACTTGTCTGGATGGAAACCGACCCTAATCACAAAACACCGGGTCCAGGAGAACTTGGAAGTCCCTGGAGAGCACTGCCCCTCACCCAGGCCGCCCTGTGACAGCGACCTCTGCACTGATAGCCGGCTCTGCACGCAGCACTGTGAGAACTGAGGACGACAGAGAAAACAGTCCGGCCCCTGTCCTCCACCAGTGGGGGAGCTGGGGCGGCAGGGCGGGCCGGTGCTCCAGAGGTAGGCCGCGACAGCGACGGGAACACCTGGGCTTTCTCGGGGGTAGGGCCCCGGGCCTGCCTGCATTCACCAAGATCACACAGCCTGCATCCACAAGGCGGAGAGATCGCTGAGCAAACGAGACAAGGTCGAAGAGAAGGTCAAATACCCTCCCCACATTCAGAGTCACCAAAAAAAACCCCAACAGATAAGCTTGAGGTTAACAGCACTAGAAAATTTTTAAATGAATTAGCACACAGTCAGTGGCAATTTGGAGTGGATATGGGTTTTATAGAAACAAGTCCTGCTACATCGTTTGCACAGTTTTAAAAATAGGGGCAGTGCGCGGCTCTATCAAACTACAGCCACAGACACACTTCATCCTTGACCTCGGTAGGCTCTGCAGTCTGCCTTGGAGAGGCTGACTGACGACAAGCAGGTGGAGGCCAGGTTTGTCCAATCCACTAATGTGTGTGGGTCCCTCCTATTCATTCTGGGTACCAGCAAAGAGAGACCCAGCGTGGCCTTCATGGAGCTCGTACTCCAGCGAGAGGCTTGGGCAAGGACTGTGAAGGAAGGGAATGGAGCTCGGAGGAAGAAGGCTACAGGTCCTGCCTTGGCTGTGGGGCAGGAGAGACAGCGGGTTAGAGGGTGGGCAGGTGGTCTGTGTCTGGAGCATGGAGAAGAGGAGCAAGGGCTACATGGAGGCCACTAAGCACGGCCAGAGCTGACCTCAGGACCCCTGAGCCATGCCGGGCTTTTGTCTCTGCAACAGTTTAGGGAAGGAGGGTGTGGTGGTTAGATGTGTTTGAAACAGAACGCTCTTGCAGCAGGGTGGAGTAGACAGAGGCTGGCGGGAATGCACGGGGCCCACTGAGGTGGCCTACGCCACATACACTGTGGTGAAAGACACGGAAATGGAAGCAAGCAAAATCAAGAGGGCTGCTGATGGTCTAGAGCGGCTTCAGGGAGAAGGTAGCTTGAGGATGGCTCCGAGGTGGGAACCTGAGACAGGCAGCAGGTGAGGGGGCAGCCCTGCGGAGGGCAGCGTGGCTTCTGATGGCATGAGTCTGGTCCGGGTGGCCTTGCCCACGTGGCGCTGGAGACCAGAGGAGAGCACTGTCCACACACTGCCCACACTAAACGAGACGCTGGAGGTGAGCCAGAAAACCCAGGAGTGAAGCACAGAGGATGATCAAGAGAGGAGGAGATGAGGCAGGAGGAACCCAGCATGCAGCCACAGGGCAGACCAGCAGACAGCCCAAGGCAGCAGAGCTGGGGAGCTGAGGCCGCCGCCGCCTGAGAAACGAGCCCCTGGCTCTCATGCCAGGAGGTCCTCGGTGACAGCGAGAGTCAGCCTGGTGATGGCGGTGGAGTCGGGTGGGGTGGTGGAGGGCTGAGTGGGAGACGCAGGAGCTCGACAGCCAGCGTAGGCCCCTCCAGACTGAGTAGCAGAGAGACACCAGGGGCGGGTGGAGGTGCAGGGGCTCACTGCTGACTGATGTGTGTCACTGGGGCTGACTCTGCCTGGACCTCACTCGCTGGCTTCCTGGCACTCAGATGAAAACCTGGGAGGCAGCATGTGTGATAAGCATATTTTGCGATACAGCCCTGAGAGCTCAGTTGGTAAAGAATCTGCCTGCAAAGCAGGAGACCCCGGTTCAATTCCTGGGTTGGGGAGATCCGCTGAAGAAGGGATAGGCTACCCACTCCAGTATTCTTGGGCTTCCCTTGTGGCTCAGCTGGTAAAGAATCCACCTGCAATGTGGGAGACCTGGCTTCGATCCCTCAGTTGGGAAGATCCTCTGGAGGAGCGAACAGCTACCCACTCCAGTATTCTGGCCTGGAGAATCCCATGGTCTGTATAGTCCATGGGGTCACAAAGAGTTGGACACGACTGAGCAACTTTCACTTTCAAGCTGAGAGGGGGGTGTTCCTCCCACCAGCAACAAAGGGAAGTCAGACCTCAGCTCACCCACACACTGGCCGCCTTCTCGGTCTGTCCCTCACGACTCTGGGAGTCGGGGTCAGTGTTAGGGTTTGGGTTCAGGATCAGGCTTCCTGTGTCCTGAGGGCTCTACCAAAGCTGTCCTGGCCACTCCACAGAGAAGCACTTTGATAAAGTGTGGGGACACCATCTCCATCGCCAGAGCATTCGGCACCAACAAGGGTGGTCCTCAGTGCTCCTCCGAGCCCCGTCAGAGACTTAAGGAATTACTGAGGTCCCCAGGCAAGCCCTGCACCCTGTTGCCCACTTGCAAAATGCCTCTGGGATTGTGTGTATGAAGAACCTGCATTTTTCCTATCGGGAAATTACCCAGTGGTAATGACTAGTCAGCACCTTCTCCTGAGGCCTCTGGGACCAGGCCCCACTGGAAACCCCACTTGCCTGCCTGACACCTTTTTGCTGCCAGGAGTCCAGACCCCAGATTCCCACTGCTGCTCCCAGGCCAGCTTCCGGCTCGAGGGGGTTGAATCCACCTCTGGGGGAGCCATTTGCTGACAGACTGGGGGGCCTGTTCTGTGGGTTATCGACAGCCCTTTGGGAAGGTGAAGACGTCTTGCTTCATAAACCCAGCTGGTCTGATGTGCCTTCCTTGGAAATAGGGGTCTCTGAGGGGCAGTAATTGGTTTCGCTGAGGGGTGGGAGGGTGGGGGGTGGGAGGGTGGTCCCTGTGCCAAGCCCAGGGCATCTGAGCTGCATGGCGAGGGGCCCTGTTGCTACAGTAAATGGTTATCAAGTGTCCACTGCATGCCCAGAGCTGTAACACAGGGCACCTCAGATTCTCTGCTCTCCAAGCTATCACTGCAGGGCAGTAAACAACCGCAGTCATCTCCTACAGCGGTCCCACAAGGAAGTCACATAGGGTGAGCTGGAGAAGAGTGCCCGGGGCAGGGGATGGACAGCAAGGCTGGGCAAGGAAGGCCTCTCTAAGCTTAGCCTGGGAGACAGGCAGCGACACCTATTAAAGCCAGGCAAAAGGCTAGCACCCAGGGAAGGGCCCGTCCCACGCCTCCCTTCCTCCACTCCCTGCAGAGCCTGCCCCACCTAGACAACTCGGGCAGCTTTGCACCCCAGCCATCCTCCCCGAGGTGTGCTGTACTAGGCTTCCGCTGGTGATCCTGCAGCCTTTGCCCCAGCCAGCCTTGCCTGTGAGCCCCAACCAGCCTGTCCTGAGTTGGGTCCTGAGACAGGTAGGTACACCTAGGAGTAGCCCATCCATGTCACCTGGGAAGCCCTTCTGTCTTAGACATTGCTATGTGAAGGCAGGTTTCCCAGCCTGAGCACCATCTCTACCCCGCTCCAGGCGTACAGAAAGAGGATGCATCAGCTCCTGCAGGCTCTGCACCAGAAGCTGGCAGCTCTGGGCCAGGGACCGGAAAGCCTGCTGGGCACCGACAAGCCCGTCTCCTACAGGACCAAGCCTCCAGCCTCCATCCACAGGGAGCTTCTTGGCATCTGCAGTGACCCCTACATGCTGGCTCAGCAGCTGACGCACGTGGAGCTGGTGAGCAGGCCTGTGCCACCCTCCACCCAGACCCAGAGCCTGGAGTGCTGAGCGTTCAGCCACCCCTCCCCCATCTTTCCCGCACCTCATCTCAGCCTAACCTGGGGTCTGAGCCCATCCCTTTAGGGCCACCCCGACATCGGCAGAGGGCCCTGACTCAGTCTCTCCCCATGCCTGGGGAGAGGAATAGAAGGGCTGCAGGTACCAACCTTGCCTAGCTTTGACCTCTGGCCTGAGTCCAGGCCTCAGACAGAGGAACAAGGTTCGGATCCTGGCTCTGACACCGCCGGATGTGTAATCAGCCCCACAGCTAGCACCTTCCCCACCCAGGTCTCAGTTTCCCCCATCCAGGACTCACACAGCCACTGCACCCACTCCAGCTTTCCAGAGAAGCGCAAACAGCCTTTATGGTCAAGACTTACATTCACCGTCTCATTACATCTTCCCAACACCTGGGCAGGTAGTGTTGTTATTATTCTCTTTTCACAAATGAGGAAGCTAAAGCCCAGAGGTGTAGTTTAAGTGATTTGCCACAAGTCAAACAGCAGGAACAGAGCCAGGATTCTTTTCTGACCCAGACCCCATGCTCTTAGCCCCCAGGCCCACCCGGGAGGGAGCAGTTCATTGCGATGACCCAGTTTTGAGCCTGGTTTCCTAGGTATCTCACTCCACAAGCACTCCCCGTGGAGACGCCGACCCTGCCCCCGTGAAAAGCAGCAGCCCCTGGGCAGAGGAAGGGAAGGGCTGACATCTTCAGGATGGTGCTGAGCTCTGTGACAACCCGGAACGGGGCTGTGGAGCCCCTGTGAGAAGGGCCGTGGGCCCATGCCGGGCGCCCAGTGGACATCCCTTTCTCCTCTTCCTGACTCCTCTTCTCTCTCTGGTGCAGGAACAGCTGCGGCACATCGGACCTGAGGAGTTCGTCCAGGCTTTTGTGAACAAGGACCCTCTGGCCAGCACAAAGGTAGAAGGCCCGTGGACGGACTGTCCAGGCAGGGACCCCTACCCACGAGTCCCTCTGTGGGATTCCCAGAGCACCAGCTCAGCCAGCTCCAGAGGGGCCCGGAACAGAGCAGATGGGCTTGGCGGGGATGTGCCCATTCCACCCATGCGCCTAGCCTAAGGCGGGCACATGCCAGCAGCCCTGAGTCCCAGGGAAGCCTGGGAGGGCCGGACAAGCCTGCCGGGGTCAGCCACCCAGCAAGGATCGGGGGCACTCCATGATCCTAAGCCCTGGGTGGGTCAGAGCGGGGAGGTTCAAACCCAGGGCACTACAAGACCCCGTGTGCCCTCCCGATGTGTTGCGGTGGGTGCCGATGCCCTCTAGTGGCCACTTGGGGAACGCAGGCCGATGCACGCTGTCCAAGAAGTTCAGGGCACACGCTCTTCCCTCTGAAGGCAGATTACACACCGAATTTCAGAGCCTGCCCCTCTTTCTGAGAGCCCATCCATCAATCTACTTGGTGTTTATCAAGGAGTTAAATCTGAAGCAGAACTGGAAATATTATGTCTTCTTCCCTGGCACCTAATAAAAGAGTGCAAACTAAATGTACAATTGCATTTCACCTCCAGGATAAGCAGAGGTTAAAGTGTGTGTGTGTGTGTGTGTGTGTGTGAGTGTAGGGAAAGGGACAGTCTCACAAACAAACAGCTGGCAGGGGGTGAAATTGGCACAGCCACTTTGGAGAGCAGCGTGACAATAGAATCAACACTTTAAATGTACACTCTGGACCCCAAATTTTCACACCTAACGATTTATCCTACAGGTATACACAAACACGTGCATACACAAAGATATCTTGGATATTTTTCTGTGTTTTATGACCAAAGATTGGAAGCAAACTACCATACCATCCACAGGGACTCGATTAAATATCGCAATACATCCATACACAGAAGGCTATGCAACTATTAGAATAAGAGCATCTGTAAGAATGGAATGAAGGACATTTGCATGGCATTGCTGGTGGCTCAGATGGTAAAGAATCTGCCAGCAATGCAGGAGACCTGGGTTCAGTCCCTGTGTTTGGAAGATCCCCTGGAGATGGGAATAGCAACCCACTCCAGTATTCTTGCCTAAACAATTACGTGGACAGAGGAGCCTGGCAGGCTATAGTCCATGGGGTTGCAAAGAGTTGGACGTGGCTAACACTTTCTTGGGCCTCCCTGGTGGCTGAGATGGTAAAGAATCTGCCTGTGATGAAGGAGACCTGGGCTCGATCCCTGCGTTGGGAAGATGCCCTGGAGGAGGGCATGGCAACTCACTCCAGTATTCTTGCCTGGAGAATCCCCATGGACAGAGGAGCCTGGTGGGCTACAGTCCATGGGGTCTGCAAAGAGTCGGACACAACTGAGTGACTACGCACAGGACACAGCAAAAGTGGGATATTTGCCAAAGACCCATTGTTGAGAGGTGAACAAGCGAAGAGCAGTGACAAAGAGCGTGTGACCACCTGTGTAACAAAGGGGGACGCGTAAGGCACATCTGCTTGTACGCACGTGTGGACAATCTCTAGGAACCCTGGCACTCTGAGGAGCTCATCACGGCCCTGGCAGCAAGAGTGCGGAGGAGACACTGCTCTTAGGGGGTTGTTTTTCTGTTTTGTTTCGTTTGGGGTTTGGGCCATTTCCAAGTATTATTTTTAATTGTGAAAAACATCATGATCGTTTACCCGGTCTACTGTAAATGAACATTTCTGTGTCCTAGCCTCTCAGCTACTATAGATATTGCTGCTATGAACATTCTTTTACATTTTCTATGTATGTGGGTACATTTTTTTCTAGAGCATCAGTTCTCAAGTGGTTTAGTGCCAGGACAGCTTTCAGTCTTAAAAATTATGGAGGACCCCAAAGAACTTTTGGTTATGTACAAGAAACTTCCCTACATACGAATGACTTCCATTTTGAGAGCACGTTCGTAAGTCCAATTTGCTCATAAGTCCAGCAAAGTTAGCCTACGTAGCCAGCTAACACAATTGGCTATATAGGTCTGTGCTGTAAAAGGTTTGTAATACTTTTCACACAAATAATACATTTAAAAAACCCACAAAAATAGAGAAAACATTTTAAATCTTACATTACAGTGCTTTGAAAATCACAGCACAGTACAACAGGGGGCATACAGGGGCTGGCGTCACGTGACTAGGGAAGAAGGGTTACTGACTGGAGATGGGAGAGGAGGGGGGAGACTGTAGAACTGAAGGATCAACAGCAATAGGAGATGGAGGGCAAGCTGCCACTTCACTCCTGTCTGATGTTGATGGAACGCATGTCAACATCTTTGAAAGTTCACGACCTGCATGTTCACACGTAGGCAGCTTATTGTCATAACAGCTTGCTGCCGCTGCTGCTAAGTCGCTTCAGTCGAGTGTCTGACTCTGTGCGACCCCAGAGACGGCAGCCCACCAGGCTCCCCAAACCCTGGGATTCTCCAGGCAAGAACACTGGAGTGGGTTGCCATTTCCTCCTCCAATGCATGAAAATGAAAAGTGAAAGTGAAGTCGCTCAGTCGTGTCCCACTCTTAGCGACCCCATAGACTGCAGCCCACCAGGCTCCTCCGTCCATGGGATTTTCCAGGCAAGAGTACTGGAGTGGGGTGCCATTGCCTTCTCTGGTCATAACAGCTACCTGTATTTATTATAATGGGCTTCCCTGTGGCTCAGAGGCAAAAAATCTGCCTGTCAATACAGGAGACATGGGTTTGATCCCTGGGTCAAGAAGATCCCATGGAGAAGGAAATGGCAACCCAATCCAGTACTCTTGCCTGGGGAAATCCCGAGAGAGGGGCCTGGTGTATTACAGCCCATGGCATCGCAAAGAGTTGGACACGACTTAGCAGCTAAACAACATTTATTATATTAGCCAGTAAGGCCAATAACTTTAAAAAATATTTATTCAAAATCATAATAATCTATTATATGTTAATAAGTTACATATTTTATGAAAAATAACTCTATTTTCCAAAAAAATTAATGAGAAGAGTGATATTGTTTTACGGTATTTTTAAAAATTTCTCTCAGTTCTGTTCAGTCATTCAGTCATGTCCAACTCTTTATGACCCCATGGACTGCAGCACACCAGGCCTCCCTGTCCATCACCAACTCCCCGAGTTTACTCAAACTCATGTCCATTGAGTTGGTGATGCCATCCAACCATTTCATCCTCTGTCGTCCCCTTTTCCTCCTGCCCTCAATCTTTCCCAGCATCAGGGTCTTTTCAAATAAGTCAATTTTCCGCATCAGGTAGGGGCTTCCCTGGTGGCTCAGAGGTTAAAGCATCTGTCTGCAATGCAGGAGACCTGGGTTCAATCTCTGGGTCGGGAAGATTCCCCTGGAGAAGGAAATGGCAACTCACTCCACTGGAGAAGGAAATGGCAACTCACTCCAGTATTCTTGCCTGGAGAATCCCATGGACAGAGGACCCTGGTGGGCTACAGTCCACGGGGCCGCAAAGAGTCAGACACGACTGAGCGACTTCACTTTCACTTTCACTTTCCCCATCGGGTGGCCAGAGTATTGGAGTTTCAGCTTCAGCCATCAGTCCTTCCAGTGAATATTCAGGACTGATTTCCTTTAGGATAGACTGGTTGGATCTCCTTGCAGTCCAAAGGACTCTCAAGAGTCTTCTCCAACACCACGGTTCAAAAGCATCAATTCTCATCAATGCTCAGCTTTCTTTATAGTCCAACTCTCACATCCATATATGAATAGTGGAAAAACCATAGCTTTGACTAGACAGACCTTTGTTGGCAAAGTGATGTCTCTGCTTTTTAATATGCTGTCTAGGTTGGTCATAACTTTTCTTCCAAGGAGTAAGCATCTTTTAATTTCATGGCTGCACTCACCATCTGCAGTGATTTTGGAGCCCAAAAAAATAAAGTCTGTCATTGTTTCCATTGTTTCCATATCTGTTTGCTATGAAGTGATGGGACCAGATGCCATGATCTTAGTTTTAGGAATTTTGAGTTGTAAGCCAATCTTTCCACTCTTCTCTTTCACTTTCATCAAGAGGCGGCTCTTTAATTCTTCACTTTCTGCCATAAGGGTGATGTCATCTGCATATCCGAGGTTATTGATATTTCTCCTGACAATCTTGATTCTGGCTTGTGCTTCATCCAGTCCAGCGTTTCTCATGATGTACTCTGCATGTAAGTTAAATAAGCAGGGCGACAATATACAGCCTTGACGTACTCCTTTCCCTATTTGGAACCAGTCTGTTGTTCCATGTCCAGTTCTAACTGTTGCTTCCTGACCTGGATACAGATTTCTCAGGAGACGGGTCAGGTGGTCTGGTATTCCCATCTCTTTCAGAATTTTCCACAGTTTGTTGTGATCCACACAGTCAAAGACTTTGGCATAGTCAATAAAGCAGAAATAGATGTTTTTCTGGAACTCTCTTGCTTTTTCCATGAGCCAACAGATGTTGGCAATTTGATCTCTGGTTCCTCTGCCTTTTCTAAAGCCAGCTAGAACATCTGGAAGTTCACCGTTCACGTACTGTTGAAGCCTGGCTTGGAGAATTTTAAGCATTACTTTGCTAGCATGTGAGATAAGTGCAATTGTGCGGTAGTTTGAATATTCTTTGGCATTTCTTTTCTTTGGAATTAGAATGAAAACTGACCTTTTCCAGTCCTGTGGCCACTGCTGAGTTTTCCAAATTTGCTGGCATTTTGAGTGCAGCACTTTCACAGCATCATCTTCCAGGATTTGAAATAGCTCAACTGGAATTTCATCACCTCCACTAACTTTGTTCACAGTGATGCTTCATAAGCCCCACTTGACTTCACACTCCAGGATGTCTGACTCTAGGTGAGTGATCACAGCATCATGATTATCTGGGTCATTAAGATCTTTTTTGTACAGTTCTTCTGTGTATTCTTGCCACCTCTTCTTAATATCTTCTGCTTCTGTTAGATCCATACCATTTCTGTCCTTTATTGTGCCCATCTTTACATGAAATGTTCCCTTGGTATCTCTAATTTTCTTGAAGAGATCTCTAGTCTTTCCCATTCTATTGTTTTCCTCTATTTCTTTTCATTGATCGCTGAGGAAGGCTTTCTTATCTCTCCTTGCTATTCTTTGGAACTGTGCATTCAAATGGGTATATCTTTCCTTATCTGCTTTGCCTTTCACTTCTCTTCTTTTCATAGCTATTTGAAAAACATCTCTCTAATGACTGGCAATAGAAGATGGCTGAATTCTCTTAATTTGGATTCAATCTCTTGACGTAACATTATTTTGACTGAAAATCCAACTTCCTCACACAAATATGTAGTTGGAAAAAGAAGGAGTATGTTATGGCCTTTTCAAATAGTTGTGAATATTCTTTGATACTACACTGAAATTCAACAAGGGATAATTTTTTATGATTAATTGTAGTTTGGAATCTGAACTCCATCAGATTAAAGTCATTGGTCCATCTTGAAATGGCAACCCACTTCAGTATTCTTGCCTGGAAAGTCCCATGGACAAGAGGAGCCTGGCAGGCTACAGTCCATAGAGTCACAAAGAGTTGGACATGATTGAGCAACTAAACTGCACATCTTGAATGGATCTTTTTACCCATGTACAATTTTGACATATATTGGCCATTTGGAAAATATGTGTTCACCTAATCAAGCAGACCTTCTGAATGTTGAC
This sequence comes from Oryx dammah, assembly GCF_014754425.2. NCBI lineage: Eukaryota > Metazoa > Chordata > Mammalia > Artiodactyla > Bovidae > Oryx > Oryx dammah. The sequence continues at coordinate 106,372,613 of NW_024070189.1, read as the reverse complement.
ATATTTCATTAGATGATATTTTTAAATAATATTCATTGTATATATTCACTACTAACATCATCCAAAAAAGTTCTTAAGTATTGGGAAGCTGTCAGGCTCCAGAGGCAGATATGTGTTTTTTAGGTTCCCAATTCTCTCTTGAAAACTTGAATTTTATCCTTGGCAACAAATACTATCAATTGTTTTCCTTGGAGTTACAGGATCATTTTAATTGATTTAAAGGAAGTATCAGCCAAATACTGAATTGTGCATAACCATATGGGTCAGTCTTTTTTCAGGTAAAGTGGTGTTCCGTGGGTAAAGTTCAGCTCACGTCAGGCGCACCAGTGTGCTTCCACAAGAGCACCATGAGACCTGTGTGCACAGCAGAAGTACCGTGTTTACAGTCCTCCCTGAGCACCTGCAGGTTCTGCAACCGCAGACCCCACCACTCTCAGATTAGTAATATTAGAAAAAATTGAAATTCAAGAAAGTTCTAAAAAAACAAAACTTGAATTTGCTGTGTACCAGGCCACTATTTACATAGTTTTTAGATGGTATTGGTTATTATAAGTAAACTAGAGGTGATTTAAAGTGTACAGGAGAATGTGCATGAGTGCCGGGGTCCAGCCCCGGTGGATCCAGGGTGATTCGAAGGCGGGGGGACGGTGTCGGCATCTTTGGAAAAATACAGATATAGAGAGAGATTAGAAACGGATAGTGTAGTAGGAGATAGTGTAGTGGAGAAAAGAGGCTGAATTCAGCCAGAGAAACGGGAGCAAGAAAGAAGCGACATGGTGGAGTCAGTCTTTCAGGAAACTGATCCGATTTCTTTATTTTGGGGTTTGCTTATATACCTTTTGTTACACATAGGGATGAATACAGAGTCACGTGGGGGTCAGCAGTCCTGACCTTTATCAAAATCAGATGCTTCACATAAATGTATAACGAAAAAAGGTCTTATCATCTTCTGGCCATGAGTGAGACCTGCTGACATTCTATGATCCTTTCTTTCTGATAACCAAAAACCTTATTTCTTCCAAGGGTGGTTTTTCTTAAACCAGGCACCACCCTCCAGATAAAGTTGCATTCCTATAGGGTGAGGATGTAGTGAGTTGCAATCAAGAAAGGAATTTATTTAACCCAAGGTTAACAGGATTAATCTTAAAGGATAATACTTATTTCTCCTATATGTTTAAAGGTTAATACTTATTTCTCCTATATGTTAGTTATATTCATTATACGGGCAGGGAATATGGAGATTTAGCAGCAAACATCAGCCCAACAAATGAAAATCCTTTTACCAATGTTCCCCTTAAGATCTATTTAGTCTTAAGATAGTGATAAAGTTACATTTTTACATAACAAAGACACAGTGATTTATAACAAAGCACAGTGATCTATTACAAAAGAGAAAATCCATTAACTCAAAAAGTCTAGTATTGCTAACATCAAAAACTACTATTATTTCCTTTTCTATATTCCAAATACATTGATTAATATATTCCCAGGTGCCTAAGGATATGGAGGCCTGGCTGCAATCATTGACTCAATGATAAGAAAAAGCCCTATGCTAATTAAGACTCTCAAATACTCCAAAACTCTCTGTGCTGTTTATGGTTAAGAGGTATTAAGCAATCATGTGGCAGGAGTATGGATAATCCTGTCACACAAGCTAGTCTGTCAGCAGAGAGGTTTGACCTGAGACATCCTTGTCCACCCAGAGCAGGGAATTAGCAGCAATCATTGACACAACAAATGAAAAACCCTTCACCAATATAATTCCTAACCAATCCACTATACTAATAATTTCTAACTCCCCAAAAGAATTTGCCTTTAGTAAGTCTAAAACATCTCATGCCTCTCAGATTGGGAGGCTGTAAACAATCACATGTGGCCGGACGAACCTATACAGGCGGGCTAGATAACCTTCAGAGGAGTCCATAAACTGAAACACTCTTGTCACGCCCAGGAATTTTTATTGCCTTGGAGCTGCACGTTTACTCCTTCTCCGAGAGAAACGGTTATGGGGCAGAGCCCCCTGTAAAGTCAGAGGCGTAGGTGAGAGCATAAAACAGACTCTGGTTTTGGGGTTAGATGCTCTGGAACAGGGGGTTTCCTGAGGCTTGATCACGCCTTTGCGTATGCCAAGCCTCCTTCCTCATGACCTTTGCCATGGGCGGAGTTCCTCACGCTGGCCCCCAACACATGAGTTTATGCAAATACTATGCATTTTACATAAGGAACTTGAACATCCTCACATTTTGGTATCCAAGAGGGGTGATGGAACCATTCACCTAAGGATGCCAAAAGATGACGGCACTCCCCTTCTGTCACACAGAATATGAAAAAGGCATGTACTCAGGGTTGAGATTTAATAAAACTGAAGTTTATGTTTTCAAGAACATCCTTAAGTCACACTCACTTTTTTTCTTTTACTGGGAGTATGTAGTAGTGAAGAACACAATGGTATCATCTGGGGCTTCTGCCTCAGTTCAGGCTAAGGCAGCAGTAATTTTACCCATCGTCCTATTATGTATGAGTGCAAATGTTAAGACAGTGAAAAGGCAGGAATATTTTATGACTATCCCCAGGAGCCCAGGGACAACACTTTGAGATGTTGCTTTAGGATATACCTGTGAACGGAATCACTGCCTGCCCTGTGTCAGTCAGTCACAGGCGATGCCAAGTGAGGCTGTATCCATTTACACTGCCACCAGGGAGTTGTTCTTGCTCCACGGCCTCATTGACACTTGAAGTTGTCAAACTTAAATTTTTGTCAAACGGTTAAATGGAGCATCTTTTCATGTGTTTTGGACCTTCTTGTTTTCTCTTCTATGAAATGCCCGTCCCTAATTTTTCTTCAGTTTTCTATTACTGATTTGTCTTTTTTCTTAAGGATTTTTAAGAGTTTTGTGTGAGTATTTAAAATATGTACTAGTTAATTATCCTTTGTCAGTTAGATGTACTGCAAATTTTCTTCCCCTGGTTGATTGCTTTGCCTTTCATTCTCATTTTTGTGTCTTTTAATGAATAGGTGTTCTTAATTTCCTCCTTATAAGGAATTTACATTTTTGGATTATTTCTGCCTTCACATTTTAAAGCTATGCTATTAGGTACAGACAAATTTAAACTCCTGCTATATTCTCAATAACTCAAAAATTTTATCTTTATGCAGTTACCCTTTAAACTCTTCTAATGCTTCTTGCCTTAGAGTCTTTATTTTTTTGCCTTAAAGTCTATTTTGTCTAATATTAAGATAGATATGTGTATTTATCATGCATATTTTTCTATTTTTATTTATATCCCTGTGTTTGGGATGTAGCTCTTGAAAACAGCAGGCAGTTGGATTGTTTTTTTAATTAGTGACTAAACAAATCCATATAGAGTAATTTCTGATCTGTGTGGATTTGTTTTTACTGTCTTCTGTTGTACCTTGCCTTCTTTACCTATTCTTCTTTTTTCTTTCTTTGCTTCTTTTGGATTCTCTGAAATTGTGATACACTTATACAGTGGATTTATAAAATTATGTTTCCATTTTAAAAATTATGTTTCTAAAGGATATTTGCTAGCACATGAGAAGGTTCATGTGGGAAAATATGAAAATATATAGATAGAAACATATGTACATACATATGATTGATGCTCATTATTTGCCATCCTTATATCCTATAGTCATCATGAACACGGAATTGGCAAATACTGAGTCCTTACTCCCAAGGAAAATATAAGATTAGTTTCCTTGTGAGCGTCTCATCACAGCCTTTTCATCAACCAGTCAATATATAACCTTGATTTGTGTGTGTTTCTGTTTAATGAGACCTTCTATTGTTGATTCAGTAACACTGAATTCATGGCCAACAGTACTACGGCACACGTCTGAATGAAGCTTATCAAACACATATTTCTTCCCTTAGGGCACATGCCAGCCTCCATGTGCTTGGGAACACGAGGCAGCATGGCCACGCTGCACGGGACGGTTCCATCTCTGTGCCTGGGGCCACTTTGACCAGTGAAATCACCAACAAACAACATGAAAATGAAAAAAAAAAATGACACTAAGTAGATTAGGAAAAGGACACTTGTTTACAGTGCAGAAGCTGAAACCAGAAGTCAGGGCATCAGCTCAAGCTCAGCTGGGAACTCACAGGTGCGCTGGGTGACAAACGTCCTGCCGCCCGGTGCATGTCCACAACGACCAAGAAGTGGTGTGAGCGTGGGTTTGCAGGTTACAAATGAAAAGAAAAGTTAGGGACCAAACACAAAATTTACGAGTAATGAGCGTTACCTGTGTGTAGGGGCATATGATATATACATACATTAAGTTACATCTTTCAGTTCAGTTCAGTCGCTCAGTCGTATCCGACTCTTTGTGACCCCATGAATTGCAACACACCAGGCCTCCCTGTCCATCACCAACTCCCGGGGTTCACTCAGACTCCCGTCCATCGAGTCCGTGATGCCATCCAGCCATCTCATCTTCTGTCGTCCCCTTCTCCTCCTGCCCCCAATCCCTCCCAGCATCAGAGTCTTTTCCAATGAGTCAACTCTTCGCATGAGACGGCCAAAGTACTGGAGTTTCAGCTTTAGCATCATTCCCTCCAAAGAAATCTCAGGGCTGATCTCCTTCAGAATGGACTGGTTGGATCTCCTTGCAGTCCAAGGGACTCTCAAGAGTCTTCTCCAACACCACAGTTCACAAGCATCAATTCTTCAGCGCTCAGCTTTCTTCACAGTCCAACTCTCACATCCATACATGACCACAGGAAAAACCATAGCCTTGACTAGATGGACCTTTGTTGGCAAAGTAATGTCTCTGCTTTTCAATATGCTACCTAGGTTGGTCATAACTTTTCTTCCAAGGAGTAAGCGTCACCATCATGGCTGCAGTCACCATCTGCAGTGATTTTGGAGCCCCCAAAAGTAAAGTCTGACACTGTTTCCACAGTTTCCCTATCTATTTCCCATGAAGTGATGGGACCAGATGCCATGATCTTCGTTTTCTGAATGTTGAGCTTTAAGCCAACTTTTTCACTCTCCACTTTCACTTTCATCAAGAGGCTTTTTAGTTCCTCTTCACTTTCTGCCATAAGGGTGCTGTCATCTGCATATCTGAGGTTATTGATATTTCTCCCAGCAATCTTGATTCCAGCTTGTGCTTCTTCCAGCCCAGCATTTCTCAGCAATATGTGAATCATGAACTTCCAGATGTTCAAGGTGGTTTTAGAAAAGGCAGAGGAACCAGAGATCAAATTGCCAACATCTGCTGGATCATTGAAAAAGCAAGAGAATTCCAGAAAAACATCTACTTCTGCTTTATTGACTATGCCAAAGCCTTTGACTGTGTGGATCACAATAAACTGTGGAAAATTCTGCAAGAGATGGGAATACCAGACCACCTGACCTGCCTTTTGAGAAACCTATATGCAAGTCAGGAAGCAACAGTTAGAACTGGACATGGAACAACAGACTGGTTCCAAATAGGAAAAGGAGTACGTCAAGGCTGTATATTGTCACCCTGCTTATTTAACTTATTTGCAGAGTTACATCTTTAGGTGTATAGAAAATATAACTAGAAGGATATGTCAAATCTGTGGATGGTTTTGAGGTTTTGACGTTTCTGAGATCGTCTATAATGATGATGGCTGACTTTTAAAAAGTTATTTGTGTTCAAAAAGTTATTGACAAAAAGTCTGAGCGTGGTTCTTGTGTCTTTCCTAGCCTTGTTTCAGTGAGAAGACTAGCTACCTGGAAGCTTATGTGAAATGGTTCAACAGACTGTGCTACCTCGTGGCTACTGAGATCTGCATGGTGCGTAGGAAGCCAGACCTTGAGCTGGCATGACCAAAGCTGGCCGGGACTGGAGAGGAGCCCCCCTGGGGGGAACCAGAAGACCATGATGAGCCCATCTGTCTCCTAGCCCAGAGCCAGGCTGAGCACCCTCTGGGACACCAGGTGTTGCCTGGCCTGCCTGTAGAGACATTCCCCCCTGAGTAGAGCCTGACACGAATCCACCTACTGTTCCCGGAGGGAGTCAGAGAGATGCTTGCTGAGGGAGAGGGGAGTAGGTTATCCACTTCTCCCACCTGTGCCTGGGGTGGCCTGGCTTGCAGCTGAATTCTGTGTGGCTCACTTGAGACTTAGAGGTAGAAATAATCCAACTTTAAGAAGTGGGAGATCGCCCTTTGAAATCTAGGTCCCTGGCATCTCCCAGAAAGCCGGGAGACTCGGCAACACCGAGCTGGACGTGCTGGCCACTGGATCTCAGCCCTCCTGAGCCAGACCCTGCTGAGCCTCCTCCCCTCCTTACGGCAGCGGGACCCTCTCCCCAGCCCATTCCTCCACTGTGAGGTGAAGCCCAGGGCCCCCGTCTCAGGGACAGTTTGGAGGAAGCGTATGTGCTGGGGTGGGCTCTCTGGAAGCAGACAGAGCTTGAGGGATAAGGGGTTTGTTTATGGGGCCGAAGCCTGCAATCGAGAAAGTGGGAGAGGCTCCAGCTCCCGTCAGGACACCCACACTCCGCCGTGGTCGAGCCTGCTCGTCCGCCTTGCTCGGTCACTGTGGCCATCGCTGTGGGGGCTGCCCTCCAAAGCACAGCGGGACCTCAGGCGGCAGCCCCTCTGAAGGTTTCAGGTGTCGCAGCTCCACCAGTAACACAACACACTTCTCAGTGGCAGTAAAGACCACACCGCACGTCTGGGAGGGAGGCGATCTCCTTAGAGAAGACACTCTGGGGTTCCCTGAGCCCTGCCTCTTCTGACGTCGCATCCCTGGCCTGGGAGCCAAGAGAGATGGGGCTTTACCGAGCAAAACCAGGACCAAGCTCACCCCAGAGCTGGGCAGCACTTGGCCAGAGAGGGACACAATCTGGTTCTGAGCCGTCAAAGAGGTCAAAGTCTCACACACTCAGCTGGCATTGGGGGTGAGGTTGCACAGTCAGTTGACAGAAAGCAGTGGTGGGGCTGCTAGGGGACAGGGCCTCGGGGTCACTGTGTGGCCACCACACCCCGTGCAGAGTGAAGGCTGTTTGGTGCTGGGAAGAAAGGTGAGGTGGCTCTGCTTCCTGCACGTGAGGGAAGAGATGCTGGACCTGAGCCTGAGAGGAGGGGACATGAGAGGCCCCCAGTGCCCCTATGTTGCAGGCAGCTTGTGGGTCCCTGCAGAAGTCCCAGCACCCCCCACTTGACCCTCTGTGCAATGGACTCTGTGCTGCCTCCCCCCCGGGGCGTGGTGAGACCCTGAGTCCTCAGGCTGCAGATCACCCTGGTCCGAAGCATCTCAGCTGGAAAGTTTAATGAGGGGCAAGATGCCTAAGCAGGTCAGCGCAGGGTGGGGACCCCTCATCACTGAGGCTCAGGTACCCTGTCCCCAGCCAGCCAAGAAGAAACAGAGGGCCCAGGTGATTGAGTTCTTCATCGACGTGGCCCGGGAGTGCTTCAACATCGGCAACTTCAACTCCCTAATGGCCATCATCTGTGAGTGGGCCGGCCAGGCCTGGGGCCCCCGGGGCAAGCGCTCCCAGAGAGGGTGGGGTGGGTGCAGCCAGGCAGTGGGGCGCAAGCCAGGATGTGCCTCTGAGCAGGAGGTGGGTGCAGGCTGGGCCCCAATTCCCCTACCCCACCCCGAAGGTCCTGGGGAGGTGCCCATTTAGAGGCAAGCCCAGTCCTTTCAATGTGCTTGGTGAGAGCTTGGCAGCATGTACCCAGATTCAGGGTGAGTGGGGACCAAGAGCAGGCTCCTGGTCACAGTAGAGGCCCGTGTTGTGGGCATGGGGACAGGGGCCTGCACATACAGAAGCCAGGCCAGCCTGGACACAGCATCCATTAGCGCCCACCCACCCCTCATCTGGCAGGCTGAGGCTTCCCCAAGTGTCAGCCCTCGTCAGGGTGTAGCCTGAGAGGATTAGGAGATCAGCCAGCTGGGGGCTCCCCAGAGGACCTGTGTAGCAATAAAACTATGCGGCCCAGAAGAGCCCTGCCAGGCTGGCCCTGCACAGCTCAGCCATCCCTCTTCCAGCGGGCATGAACATGAGCCCGGTCTCCAGGCTGAAGAAGACTTGGGCCAAAGTGAAGACGGCCAAGTTTTTCATCCTCGAGGTAAGCAAGGCTGCTGGGCTGCTGGGGCCCACCAGCATCCCCAGGACACAGTTGCCCAAATGCTGCCTGTCTCCTTGCAGCACCAGATGGACCCAACGGGCAACTTCTGCAACTATAGAACAGCCCTGCGCGGGGCAGCCCACCGTTCCCTGACTGCCCACAGCAGCCGGGAGAAGGTAGGTCAGAGGCTTGCCTAGCCCTCAGAGCTCCTCCCTGCTCCGGACCACCTGGGCTCAGGGGGGCTGTATCAGAGATCCTAGGTGGGGACTGGAAGATCACTTGGTCCAATCCCTGCCCTTCTACAGCCCCTGTAACAGATAGTCATGCCACCTTGCTTGAATGCCTCCAGTATAGGGAACTCACCGTTTCTCCAAACAGATCAAGACACTCCCCAGCGGCTCTAACTGGTGGCTAGATGGACGGATGGGTCAGTGGAAGAATGGATGGGAGAAGGGTGAATAGATGGGTGCAAGGGTGCGAGGAGTGGAGGGAGGAGAGATGGAAGGAAGAATGCGAGGCTAGAGGTTGGAAGGAAGGTAGAGGGAGGAAATGAAGGAGGGAGGCAGGGAGGAAGTTTGCAGGTGTTGCCGCAGCCCTCCAGTGCCCCAGGCCGAAACTCTGAGGCCAGAAGTTCACTCTGCTCTCTTCCTGCCCGTGGCTGGCTCCTTCCGCCCCTCCCACTCCCCTCGTCTCTGTCGTGAAGCCCCTCCACACAGGTCTGTCTGGGTGACCTCCGTGTTGAGCTGGGTTCTCAGGTCCAGAAAACAAGGGCACAGGTTTACAGTCGTGAAGATGCACAGAAGTGGTGAAAAATCCTCCCACGTGGGAAATGCTGCCACCCCGAGGACCGCTCCAACGGCCCTGCCTCCAAGAAGCCTGCACCAGGCACCCGAGGGGCCACCTCTGTCCCCAGAGCCCCACTGCGCTGAATCCCCAGCCTCCATCCATCTCAGCGGGGCTCCCCATTCCAACTCCATTAGCCATCACACCCCAGAACTGGACTAGGAACTCAGCACCACAGTGAGGGGCTGGAGACGGATGGAGACCACCCCACTCTGGGCCCAGTGAGGAAGAGGGCAGGACAGGGCTCTGGAGCAGAGCCCGCTGGTCCTGTCCTGCGTGCACTGCTTACCACTCTATGAGCTCTTATGAGCTACTGTACCTCAGTTAGTAAAGAATCTCCCTGCACTACAGGAGGCCCACATCCAAATCCTGGAGAAGGGATTGGCAGCCCACTCCAGTATTCTTGCCTGGAGAATCCCATAGACAGAGGAGCCTGGGAGGCTACAGTCCATGGGGTCGCAAGAGTCAGACACGACTGAGCGACTAGACCACCACCATGAGTTACTTAACCCTGAGTCTCAGCTTCCTCATCTGTGAGATGGGGTATTAAGAGCCCTACTTCACAGGACAGTGATGAGGATGGAATGTGATCCCATCTGTACGCAGTTTAGCACACGAAGTGCTCAGGTGCACCACTGACACCCTGGTGACCAGGGCGCAAGTGGAGATAGGAAGGGTCTAAACATGGCATGGGGAATGGCAAAGACGCCCCTCACTGTGTAGGTTGTCCCCCACCATACTGGTATCAGGAATGAGTGTTGTGCCATGCTCTCACTGTCTCCAAGCCCTGGCACAGAGAAGACATGAGCAAATGGTTGCTGAATGGACATATATCTAGAATAACCAGTTCACCCCAGTTTGCCTGGGACTGCCCCAGGTTTAGCCCCACAAGTTCTGCATTCCAGGACACTCCTAGTGAGCCTGGCTCTGGCCCTGGCTTGGTGGTCACTAGCTAGATGACCTTGTGCCAGGCCCTGACACTCCATGGGCCTCAGCCGCCCCCGCTGCCCTGCCCAGCTGAGCCAGCCATGCTTCGATGCCGTGCCGAGTGCTCAGTGCTCAGGTTCTCACCTCCAAGCCCTTGTCAGCTCGGATGGGGAACGATCTCGGCATTCCCTGAGCCAGAAGTGTCAGGACTTGAGGGACGGGCTGGAAGCTGGCTGTAGCTGGACTGGCCACATGGGCCCAGCTCTGGAGCCTGAGGGCAGAGCAGATGTGTTATTTCCTGGCCTGGCAAAACACGGCACATAAGCTAGGTAGCTTACAACAACAGAAATGTCCTGTCTCAAGTGCCAGAGGCCAGAGGCCCGAAGTCAAGGTCGGCAGGGCCACGCTCTCTCCCGAGGCGCTATGGAGGGAAGGATTCTTCTTGCCTCTCCTGGTTTCCGATGGCCATAGGCGCTCCTTGGATAGTGACGGCATCACTCCCACCTGTCTCTGTTTTCACCTGACTATGTGAAACAGATAGTATATGTCCAAATTTACCTCTTTTTATAAAAGTGCCTGCCCACATAATCCAATGTGACCTCATCTCCCCTTGATGCCATCCATAGCAAGACTGTATCTCCAAGTAAGTTCCTGTTTGTAGGCACTGGGGTTTAGGACATGAGCACGCTTTTTCTGAGGGGCCCGATTCAATCCACACACACGGTTCAGCCAGCTGACTCCCAACAGTAGTCTGAGCTGTCAGTAGCTGATCTCCTTGCTTGCACCAAGTACCCAGTCACTTCAGTCATGTCTGACTGTGTGACCCTGTGGGCTGCAGCCCACCAGGCTCCTCTGTCCACGGGATTCTCCAGGCAAGAGTACTGGTGTGGGTCGCCATGCCCTCTCCAGGGGATCTTCCCCGCCCAGGGATTGAACCCACATCTCTTACGTCTCCTGCATTAGCGGGCAGGTTCTTTACCCCTAGCACCACCTGGGGTCACCAGGTGCAGAATAAGGAGGGAGAAACAAGACATTCCACAGTGAAACAGACACCTGGCCCTTCTCAGGCTGAGTGCAGAAGCCCGTCCCTTCAGGAGCCAGAGTAGGGATGTTTCCTGGCCTTGCCCTGATATGGCGCGATCAGATCTTTAGCTTCAAGAAAGACATTGTTAAATATATTTGTAAAAGAGGCCACAGAGTTTCACAACAGATGATTCGCATTCCATTTTTTTAATTCATAACACCAAAACTTTTTAAAAATTGTTCTATTTCCATCTATTTATTCTTGTTTTAATATTTATTTTACATTTAGCAGTGTGCTCAGCACACACCATTCCTCCTGGGGCACGTGAGTGGGGACGCCTGTCTGTGGACCCATGATCCATGGGGGGAAGTTCTCACTGGCCTCTCCCAACAGACGATGGGAGAAACGTTCAAAGGCCACTGAAACTGCAGCTTTCCCTCGGCGCCAACACGAGGGGGGAATGGCATTGTATACAGCAGGAGCTCAATCAGCACTGGGGTCCGATGGGGCCTGGGAGAAAATAGTCCGGCTCCAGTTAGTGCCTCCTTTGTGGTTTCCACATTGCCCGCCCCCATGGTGCATACTAAGTAGTCTATAACCTGTGGATCTCTGAGACTGGGCAGCCTTGCCCGGGAGGTCTCTTCTGCCCTCTGCATGGGGGTATCTGAGGGCCCTGGGGCAGGGGGCTGCTGACACGGCTGCCTCGCCCCTGTGCAGCCCCTGTGGAGAGGCCAGCTGAGAGCTGACCTGCACCCTCTCCCTTCCAGATCGTCATCCCCTTCTTCAGCCTGCTCATCAAGGACATCTACTTCCTAAATGAGGGCTGTGCCAACCGCCTCCCCAATGGACATGTCAACTTTGAGGTAGGGTCCAGGCCCTCGGAGGGCCTGCCACCAAGTTAGACAGACTGATAAGAGCTCCCCGAGCTGGCCCCGAGTGGTTGGATTAATGTAGGGCTCTGAGGCAGAGTGCAGCAGTTTGCAGCCAGCATCAGGGCGGGATTGTTGGGGTCCTTCCGCATCTTCTGCAGGAAGAGACTGAGGCTCATGAACACGTGGACCCTCACTCTGTAGAGGCCTTGTGCCCAGCACAGGTGAAGTAGCATAATTTTCAGTCCTTAAGAAGCACCAGGCTGGTGAGAGAGAGAGCTGTGCAGACCCACGGTGACAACTGACGAGGTGCTGTGACAGGAGCCACATAGGAGCACAGTTCAAGGTCAGGAGAGGCCTTGCAAAGGAGGGGCGCTTAGCAGCAGCAGGAAGTGATCCTGCAAAGTGGAAAGAAGGGGATAAAGACTTCCTCTCCCTCTGCAGATAACGCATCACTGGCAGCTCAAGTGTTCTTCCCTCCTCCAGGAAGCCCCCACTCACCTCACAGGCAGAGGGAGGCCCTTTACATAGCGGGCTGTTATCCATCAGTCACAGCACTCAAGTCCCCAGGCTCTTTAGAAGCAAGGCCAGGCTGATCCACTCAGTCTTGACCCGACACACAGACTCACCCAGCACGTGTCTCAAAATGGCTTGTGGGCCGGGCATGGAAGCGGAGCAGTGGAAGAGGAGTCCCAGGGGCACAGGCTAGTGATAGCAGATGGTCACTGAGTCAGACAGAGCATGGCATCAGCAGTGATTCCCAATCCACAGGAAAGCAGGGGCTTTTCTCCTGCAAGTGGGCCAGCCCTACCCTGGTACAGCCCCACTCATTCTCCAAGTGGTAGCAGTTCTGGGCTGGCCCTTCACTCTGTCCAAGTCTGTCTCTCCCGCCATGGACAGGGCTTCCACCACGACCACACAGAGGGCCTGGGAGGCATGGACATGCAGCAAGGCTGGCCAAGGGGTCTGCCACTACCTCCTACTGACAGGGCCCACAGTGAATGCCTGGACTCTCTCACCTGGAGCTGCCTCTGCTGTGGGCCTCACCTGGACACCCCAGCAGGTCTTCACATGCTACCCACAGGCCTGATGGCCTCTGAGTGCTGGGCATGGCTGGACGAAGCCCAGTCCAGCAGATGGCCTGGGTGCCGCATCCCAGGGGAACAGTCCAGGCTGCAGGCAACAAGGAAGAGGCTGGGCTTGGGAGAGACCACAGAGGCTAAGGGGCCAGGGAGTTCACAGTGCACACCCTGTCTTTTGCCTTTCTTGAATTGGTCCTTATAACCAAGGCCTAGGAGGAAGGGTGGGTGATTGGACAAGAAAGCAAGGTACTTAAGTGGCCACAGATCCCTGGGCGTGGGCAGTGGGGGCTAGAGGCAGACACCAAGGCTGATCAGAGGAAGCCACAGAGTGGGGTTCTCACCCAGTCACAACTTTGTATTTAAAAAGCCTTCTTTAAGTTAGCAGTTTTTAAAATTTTAAATGAATGCATTTAAATTTTACTCAAAATTCTACTTCAATGAGTTAAACTTTATTTAAATACATTTATTTAAATGCATTTGCATCTCAGACTTGCTATAAGTAGGGATATATCACTTGCCATAAGTTGAGATAAGCACAAAAATAAGCAGAATGAGACTAAAGCAGGAGTCACCTCTAGCTTAATGCACTGCCTGCTGACGGCCATAGCCCAAGACTGCCTTTCCCCCAAGACAAGAGAGGGGGATGAGCCTTAGGTATTGGGTGTGGCAAATTCTTCACAGAGAATAAAGAGAGATGACCAGCATCCAGATTTCCTGAGTGACTCTGTCATTTTCTGCCCCATGATCCGCTCTGCCCGCCCTAGAAGCAGGCCTCACTGGGAATGATGAGAGATGACGAGGCAGGGCCAGCCCCGCTGTCACAGGTGACCTCCAGGCACTAAGAGCGCCTGCACTTTATGTCTCTATGTTGTTGGCAGAAATTTCTGGAGCTGGCCAAGCAAGTAGGAGAGTTCATCACCTGGAAACAAGTGGAGTGTCCCTTTGAGCAAGACCTCAGCATCACCCACTACCTGCATACTGCCCCCATCTTCAGCGAGGATGGTAAGGCAGCCCCTGGCCTCCCTTACCCTCAGCCATGAAGCTCGTGGGAGGCCTCTTAGTCACATCACAGTTCAGGGCCCTTGCTGTGAGCAGGGATGCACCACACCCGAGTGTGCTGGTTCTGGGAGGAAGCAGAGAAAACTGCATCCCCCAGCTGGGTAACTGCTGCCCCCAGAGCACAGGACAAGGAGATGCAGGTTGTGGCCCCAAGGCCACGCTGCTCCCTGGGCACACTTTGGAGGCTGTTGGACACTGTAAATCTGAACGATGTTTGGCCCTAATTCCCTCATCAGAAAAGTGGGCATGATGATAAAAACAGCCCTCCCCAGGCTCGTGGGGATGGTAAAGCACTAGGCTGACTGGGTCTTTTCACGGCTGGTGTTTGCATATGTATGTATGTATGCAGTGTGAGTACCTGTGTACATACGTGTGCCTGTGTAATACACACTGTCATGAAATGAGGCATCCATTCTCCCAAGCACTGTTAATATCTGTCCCCTTAAATAGGTTAGCATTTCCATCTGATCGCTTGTCAGATACAACAGATTTGCTTATGAATTTACTGAGTATACTCCCGGAGCTGCCTCCTCCAGAAAGAGAAAGTAATGGAGAAGCAAATAGTCATCTGGGGCTGAGTTGATGACCTTCTCGGGGGCAGTGTGGCCCCATGGTTAGCTGCTTTCTGGATGCAGGAGGACCCTGCTTAGCACACAGGAGGCCTGATTCTCATCATAGCAGGCATTCTACACATGGACCCATACACGTGCTCAGGAAAACATCATCTGCCAAAAATAAAAAATTAAGGGAAAGAATTTTTTAGTGACTTGTTTCTGAATTAATATTTTCAATTTGGCTATTTTATTTTTTATATTTTGAAGTTAGTAAATTTGGGGGGTCTCACCCATATCTGGAGTCTCCCCTACCACACATAATGATAAGCTCACCAGCCTGGGTGCTCCCACCCCAGAAGCGGTGTTACCTATTGGTACCTATTGCATCTATAAAGTTGGGTAATGAGAGAAACTACTTTCGAGGGCCATGGTGAGCGTTAACTGACAGGGCACCAGCAAAGCCCACGGGACTACATTCAATCAATACTAGTTGTATTTGTTTCTTATTGATGTTGTGACAGATCGCCACAAATTTGGTGGCTCAGAACAACACAAATTTATCCTCTTATGACTACAGAAGTTAGCAAGTCTGAAATTAGTTCTACTGTGCTGAAATCGAGGTGTTGGCAGAACTGGTTATTTCTGGAAGCGTTAGGGGGGGAATCCATTTCCTGGCCTTTTACAACTTCTAGTGGCTGCTGCCTGAATTCCTTGGTTTGTGGCCCCTTCTTCCATATTCTTCTTATACCAGCTTCTGCTTCCACCACCATATTGCCTTCTGCTTCCATCATATTGCCTTCTGAAGTCAACTCTCCCTCTTTCCCTCTTGTAAGGATACTTGTGATTGCAGTTAAGACCCATCCAGATAATCCAGGATAGATAATCTCCTCAACTCTAGATCCTTAACTAAATCATATTTGTGAAGTGCCTTTTGACCATATTCAGGGGATTAAGACCCGTATCTCTGGGGCCATTATTCAACCTACTACACTAGTTATTATGATGATTATTGTCATTAGTGGAACCTGGGCAATAAAAAGTGTCAGAGGCACATTAGGAGAGAGGTGGGGAGAGTCTAGGCCAGGAAGAGGAGAGGTTTGGGGGGTGCATTTCATTCACTTTTTTAGTCTACAATATTTCTAGAGAGTCTGCTACCTGGCAGTCAGACAGACTCCCATGAACAGATAAGTAAAATCCTGGCCCTTCTGGAATGCCCTTAGAGGGAAGCACCTTCCATTTTAACCCTCCTTTCTTCCTATCCTTCCCTCCACCCTCCCCCGCCCCCGCCAACACACACACACACACATGCAAAATAAGGCTGAGAAAATAAAAAAAAGGAACATAAGATGTATTAGGCCCCAGTTAGGATAGTCAAAGCCTCTGACAAAAGCCTGGCCCTGCCCTCAGTCCCATCAGACCTCTCCTGACAGGACGTGCTGGCAATCCAGTCAGCTCCCTGAAACAAGAGAAAACAGAGAAAATCTCAGCAGAGACATAGAATATATACGGAAGAGTCAAATGGAAATTTTAGAACTGAAAAAATGCAACAACTGAAATAAGAAAACTGAATGGATGGGTTCAATAGCATAATGGAGAGAGCAGAGGAAAGAATCAGTCAGCTGAAAGACAGAACAATAGAAACTGCACAGTCTTGACAACAGAGAAAAAATAGACTGAGCCAAGCCGGAGAGGCCAGTGGGACTGTAACAAAAGAGGTAGCACTCACGTCATCAGAGTCTGGGAAGGAGAGGACAAACTGGGTATGGCTGAGAAGTACTCAAAGACGTAATGGCAAGAAATGTCCCTGTGTGGAAAAGACATAAACCTACAGATTCGAGAAGCTGGGTGAATCCCAAACAGGATAAACTGAAAGAACCTGTACCGTGACATATCATAATCAAACATCTGGAAACTAAAGAGAAAAAACTATCTTGAAAGCACTGAGAGGGAAATGACAGTACCTATAGGAGAAAAACAATTCAAATGACATCAGGTTCATCATCAGATACCATAGGGGCAGTGGTACATTTTTCAAGTGCTGAAAGGAAACAACTATCAACCCATAATTTTATATCCAGTGAAAATATCCTTTAGGAACTTACTGTAGCTAAGTCGGAATGGAATTCTAGAAACTGTTCAAGGAACCCATAAGAAAAGAAAAGCAAAACACAGAACACAAAGAAAACAATACATGAGTAAATAAATAAACAGGCAGGCTTAAGCTCTAACATATCAATAATTATATTAACATAAGTGACCCAAATACAGAGATTGGCAGAGTAAATTAAAAATGTGACCCAACTATATGCTGTCTACATGAAACTCATTTTCAAATATATTGATATAGACAGGTTAAAAAGTAAAATGATGAGGAAACATTAATCAAAAGAAAGCAGAAATGACAGTATTACTCTAAGATAAATTACTTCAGAGCAAAGAAAATTTCCAGAGACAGAGAGGAACATTCAGTTCAGTTCAGTTTCTCAGTCGTGTCTGACTCTTTGCGATCCCATGAACCACAGCACAGCAGGCCTCCCTGTCCATCACCAAATCCCAGAGTCCACCCAACCCATGTCCACTGAGTCGGAGATGTCATCCAACCATCTCATCCTCTGTCGTCCCCTTCTCCTCCTGCCTTCAATCTTTTCTAGCATCAGGGTCTTTTCAAATGAATCAGCTCTTCACATCAGGTGGCCAAAGTATTGGAGTTTCAGCTTCAACATCAGTCCTACCAATGAACACCCAGGACTGATCTCCTTTAGGATGGACTGGTTTGATCTCCTTGCAATCCAAGGGCCTCTCAAGAGTCTTCTCCAACACCACAGTTCAAAAGCATCGATTCTTCCATGCTCAGCTTTCTTTATAGTCCAGTTCTCACATCCATACATGGCTACTGGAAAAACCATAGCCTTGACTAGATGGACATTTGTTGACAGAGTAATGTCTCTGCTTTTTAATATGCTGTCTGGGTTGGTCATAACTTTCCCGCCAAGGAGTTAAGCGTCTTTTAATGTCATGGCTGTAATCACCATCTTCAGTAATTTTGGAGCCCTCAAAAATAAAGTCAGCCACTGTTTCCACTGTTTCCCCATCTATTTGCCATGAAGTGATGGAACCTGATGCCGTAATCTTAGTTTTCTGAATGTAAACCAACTTTTCCACTCTCCTCTTTCACTTTCATCAAGAGGCTCTTTAGTTCTTCTTCACTTTCTGCCATAAGGGTGGTATCATCTGCATATCTGAGGTTATTGATATTTCTCCCAGCAATCTTGATTCCAGCTTGTGCTTCCTCCAGCCCAGTGTTTCTCATGATATACTCTGCATGTAAATTAAATAAGCAGGGTAACAATATACAGCGTTGACGTGCTCCTTTTTCTATTTGGAACATTATGTAATAATAAAATGGTCAGTCCCCCAAGAAGATGTAGCAATCCTAAATGTGTTTCCACCAAGCAACAATGTTTATGAAGCAAAACTCAATAGAACTGAAAGCAGAAATAAATAGATCCACAATTATTAATATTATTGGTGACTTCAACACCCTCTGTTAACAACTGATATAAAAACTAGGGAGGAAATCAGCAAAGACAAAGCAGAACTCACCAATACCATCAAAGAGGATCCAATGGACATTTATAAACAATTCCATATAACTACAGCAGAATACACCTTTTTTTCAATTGCTCATAGAACATATACCAAGATAAAGCATATCATGAGCTACATAAGACAAAGTGCAACAAATTTAAATAACTGAAATCATACAGTATATATTCTCTGATCACAATAGAATCAAACTAGAAATCAATAACAGAAGACAACAGGAAAATCTCCAAATGCTTAGAATCTAAACAACATACTTCTAAATAATCCATAATTTAAGAAGTCTTGGGGAAATAAAAAATAATTGAACTAAATGGAAATGCTATCAATATTTGTGGGACATAGCTAAAGAAGGGCTGAGAGAATTTTACAGCATGGAATGCATACATTATAAAAACTGAAACACCTTGAATCAATCATCTCAGTTCCCACTCCAAAAACCTAGAAAAAGAGGAGCAAAATAAACCCAAAGTCAGCAGAAGAAAAGAAATAAGAGCACAAGAGAACAGAAATCAATGAAATGGAAAACAGAACCATTTTTAAAAGTTAATTAAAGAGCTTGTTCTTTGAAAAGCATAATAAAATTTCCATCCTGTAGCAAAGAACATCTTGACAAAGAAAAATGAGAGAAAGACAGAAATTATTAATATTAATGAAACAGAGTATCACTACAGACTCTGTCAACATAAAAGACTCATAAGAAAATACTATGAACAACTATATGCATGTAAATTTGACAATTTAGATGAAATGGACCAATTTCTCAAAATCACAAACTTCCACAACTCAACATAAAATAGATAATTTGAATAGCCCTATAGCTATTAAGAAAACTGAATTTTTCATTTAAAAGCACTCCAAAATGAAGTATCTGAGCCCATATGGCTATACTAGAGAATTCTACCAAATATTTAAAGAAGTAACACCGATTCTGTACCATCTCCTTCAGAAAAAGAATGAAGAGGAGGGAACTTCCCAGGTTGCCTTATAAAGCTAATATTATGATATCAAAATCAGACAAAGACAGTACAGATAATACAGACTGATGTCCCTCATGTATACAGATGCAAAAAAATCCTTCAGAAAATACTAGCAAATATAATTCCACAATATACAAAAATAAGTATATATCATGACTTATTCCAGAGATGTAAGGCTATTCAATATTTAAATAGATAACAGAGAACCCAGAAAGAGACCCACATGAATATTCCAAGTGATTTTTGACAAAAGTGCAAAAGCAATTCAGAGAAGGAAAGACAGTCTTCACAACAAATGATGCAAGTGTATGTGGACATCCATAGGGCAAAAAATGAACTTCAACCTAAGCCTCACATTTTATGCAGAAATTAACTCAAAATGGATCACAGGCTTGAATGTAAAACTATAAAACTTTTAGAAAAAAAAAAAAGAAGCAAGAGAAAAATCTTCAGAATGTAGAACCAGACAAAGAGTTTCTTATAAAACTAAATATGCAACTACTATATGAGTCAGCAGTTATTCTCTTGGGCATATGTTTATTCCAGAGAAATGAATGTTTACATGTTTTCACAAAAACTGATACACCAATGTTTACAGAAGCTTAATTTGTTACAGCCAAACACTGGAAACAACCCAGATGGCCTTCAGTGGGTGAATGGTTAAACAAAGTATGGTATGGAATACTATTCAGCTACAAAAAGGAATGAACCCCACTGATACACACTACAGCATGGATGAATCGCCAGAGAATTACAGAGTGAAAAGAGCCAATCCCGAAAGGTTACATACTGTGTGATTCCATTTATATAGCATTCTTGAAATGACAAAATAAAGATACAGGGAACAGATAAATGGTGGTCAGGGATTAAGGAAGGAGTGGGGCTAGAAGGGAGCTGGGTGTGGATGTAAAAGGGCAGCATGAGGGATCCCTGTGGTGATGGGATGTTCTGCACCTTGACTATGTTGACACCAATATCCTGGTGATTATCTCGTCCTATAGTTTGGCAATTAACCAATTGCCAAATGGGGAGAAACTGGGTAAAAGGTGCATGGATCTTCCTGTATTATTTCTTACAATTGCATGTGAATCTGCAGTTACATCCCAATAGCAAATTAATTCAAAAACAAAAAGCAGGTGAGACTGTTGAGTGTAGAAGAGGTTATTATCATTGATCATAAATGCATAGTATCACTTTATTTTCTGATTAGGTCTCTATTTGGCTTCTTATGAAAGTGAGAGCCCAGAGAACCAAACAGAAAAAGAGAGGTGGAAATCTCTAAGGTGAGTCTATATGCCAAGACAGGGTTGGAGGGGGAGGGGGCAGGGAAGAGGGAGGGGAAGGATGCTTGGGGAGGATGCTTGGGGCCAAGTCAGAACTGAGGAACTTCATCCATACCTGGTTGTCAGCCTCCTGGGAGGCCCTCCGTGGGGGTGGGGGCAGGTCAGACCAGGGTCTTAGAGGTTAGGGAGGAACTCAAGCACTGAGGTATGGAGAAGAGGCGAGGACCATGACCCGCCAGAGCTTGAGGCTGCCTCGTGGGCAGCTGAGATGTGTGCCCCAGGGCCTGGAACCCTAGTCCATACTCATGCTAGAAAGGTAGACGCGCACCATCTCTCCTTGTTCGGCCTGTTAATAGAGCTAAACAAGGTCAGAAAGGAGGAGCAGCACTAGGCTCTGAGGACTGAGCCACGAAGATGGCACATGCCTCTCTGGGGTGGGGGTCACGGGGGTATATAACCTCAGGCCAGGCCAGCAGGTTCTCACCACCCTCAGCATGTTTAAATCTGCAGGTCTTCTATTCTGGGGAAGACGTGAGAGGCGCTGAGCTGGAGGAGGAGGAAGAGGGAGAGGAAGAGAGGAAGCCAGCCTTCTGCAGCCTTGCCTGCCCCAGCCAGCCCAGTGAGAGGCGGAGGCACTGATGCGTCACTGCTTTGCAAACTGTGATCCTGTGGCCTGCCACCCGCCACAGTGACCACACGGCCCAGGCGAACTTTCTCCACCTTTTGTGAAACCTCAGCCCTGGAAGGGCCCAGGGCCTCCAAACATAAGAGGGGCACGTGCCTCGGGGGCCCTGCCTTCAGAACAGTGGTGGTCACATTGCTGGACAGTCTGTCTGTCCTCGGCAATGATCCAAGAGGTTGGGCAGCTTATGGTCTCACCCTCGCCATGGAGGTAAACACCTAGCCTGTCTCCAGGTGACCTGGGAACCTTCATATCTCCAGCAGACGTCACGGTGGCATGGGAGGGGGCACAGCCCACTTGTGGCGCCTGCCATTTTACTAATGGACCCAGTCCTGCCCATTGAGATGGGCTGGTTTCTGTAGCCCTGTGTATACCCTTTCAGCATCCTGCTGGTATCAGGATAGCTTCCTGGTGAGAGCTATGACAGCAGGTCAGCAGGACAAATTTGAGTCATGCACTTGACCATGTGTACAATACATTGTAAATTTTAGAGCTGGTATAAACACATTGGTATACCCTGTGTATTCACATCCACTTCACATCTCTCACTGGTGACTTTCTGCCAGGATGCAGGGCAATGTCCCAGTTCAGGCCCGGGAACGCAGTGGCCACAGATCAGGAGGGGGACTTGGGGGCCATTTCCATGCCATAGACCCTATATCCTGCTGAAACTTGCTGGTGCACAGTAGGTATTTGGTGAGCTCCAGTGAGTGGATACTGACAGCCATGTGTGAGGCCAGATGCCTCGCTTGTTTGGGTGGATAGTGATGGAGTCGGGGAGGACCCACAGCCCACAGGAGGTCCCCCAGGGGGCTCTCACTCTGCGCTTCACACACTGAGCCACATTTCTGGGCCTGGAGCAAATGGGTCATGGAGCTGCTGAGCCCCGACCTGGTATGCAACCAGGTCACCCAGTCAAGAAGTCAGGGAGTGTGATGGGCACCCCCAGTCCTAGTCAGGGCCTGAGCACAGAGGACTGTGTTGAAGATGAAGTGATGCATCCTGGCCAGCCCCTGACATCAGGCCTCTCAGAGTCCAGACCTGGCTCAGCTAGGACCAGCCTCAGTTGTCTTGGCAGTGTGGCCTTTGGTCCCACCTGGAGGACAGGCAGAGACAAGACAACCAACACCCCAGATGCCTCCCCCAACTCGAAGAACTCTGCCTGATGAACCCAGGACCTCAGCAAGGACCCTGCAGCCTGAAGAGGCATGGGAGTGTGCCTGTTCGGCTTGAACAGAATCTGCTCTACTCTAGACCAGCCTACCCCTGTCCATCTGAGACCCCAGAGAGGCTGAGGAGTACAGCAGGTAGCAGAGACGATCTGGGTTTCAGTGAGGCCCAGGCTCCCACCCTGCCTCACACCATATCTAAGCTCTCCACAGGGGTGGGGGTGGGGTTCTGGGGCCAAATCCAAGGGTTCCTGGGGGTCCCAGAAGCTAACTAGAAGCACTTCCTGATCCCCTCAGGCCTGCCCAGCACACTCCCTTGGTGTCTGGCACCTCCTGGGGCAACACTAGACCAGACTCCTAAAGCCATCAGCAGGGACCCAGAGCACTGCCTGTCGGAGGTTGGGGCAGGTACACGGGACAGGTACACAGAGCGGGTTAGTGGCCTGGAGACGCAATGGCAGGCCCAGGGCTGAGGCCTGGGGAGCTCCAGGAGGCCTCCCCAGGTTATCTCCTTCCCTCCTCCCCAGCCACAGGGAGGCAGGACACGCTGGATGGGGGCCCCAGTTCCACAGGCCCAGGCCTTGCCAGTCATGACTCCAGCTCCCTATTCTTGAGCAGCTCAGCTCAGGAGCCTGTGAGGAAACCCCAGAATACTGAGCTTCAGGAAGCATCAGGTGAGGTCAAGGAGGCGGGGGCAGCTGGCCACAGTGCGTTCTCTGCCTCATGCAATCCATCACCCGGGCCCAGGATCCCAGACCCCAAATTCCTCCCCCAGCCACACCCCTCAGAGTCCTCTCCCTCTCCTACCAGAGGACTGCAGCTCCTCCAGGCTGTGGGGAACATTAGGAAAGGATGCTGGAGAAATAGTACAGGCCTGGGTGGCACTCCGGGGGTTAGCTGTGAGGCAGGTCAAGAACGTCACTGCTCACAAAGCCCTGAGGCTGTCTCCTGTTTCCTGGTTCCGTGGCCTTGTACTGGGTGTTCCCACTGCCCGGCACGCTGTAACTCAGTTTGTCGATCTAGTAAGAGCTGCAGCCTCAGACACTGCAGTCCCCCTTCCAGGGAGGGTCCCTGACTTGCAGCACTCACATCCACAGCTGCTCCCTCCAGCCTGCCAGTCCCTTTGGCCCAGGGCAGAATAAATGTCAGCTGATGATGGCGAGGTGAGACCTGGGCTCATGCCCATCTTGGAGAGAGTCCAGGCAATGAGGAGGCAGAAGCCCATGGCCAGCCCCACAGAGAACAACAGGGCCAAGGGACTCGAGCTGAGCGTACTTGTATCTCAGATTTATCCAGGGACCCTGCTCCCCACCTCTGTGAGCAGCTGCTTGGTACCAAGCCCCCAGTGCCCAGGCCAGGAGGACCTTGACTCAGTAGCTCCACAGGTGGGGATCATGGTACCCCTTCTCAAGTGCAGCCTCAGGGCCCAGGGAGGATTGGTACCTGGCTCATGGCCTGCAGATGGTTCCTTCGCCACATCCCAGGACTTGTGGCCCCTCCCTGCAGAGGCCCTGCTGTCCTCCTGCTCTCCTAGCCTCAGTCCCTGTGGCCAGGTCAGATGGCCTACCTGGGGGTCAGCAGATGGAACCCAGGCCTTTGGACCAGGTGTCAGCAGCACAGATGGTGCCCGAGCGTGATGCCCAGAGGCCCAATCTAGTGCCGGGTGACACAGCTCCCTGCCACACAGCAGGTCTGTGGCACCCAGCTCAGCACACTGCAAGCACCAGGACACAGGGCTCGGGGGTGACCTTCATCCCCATGATGCCCAGGAGGCCAGCGAAGGGTGGGGGCTGTGCTCATTCTTTGTGGTCTTGTACTTTTTCTCTAGTCTTCCCCATTCTATTATTTTCCCTATTTCCTTGCACTGATCACTAAGACAGGCTTTCTTATCTTTCCTCACTATTCTTTGGAACTCTGCATTCCTCAGGGATCGGTGCAAAGAAACAGAGGAAAACAATAGAATGGGAAAGACTAGAGATCTCTTCAAGAAAATTAGAGATACCAAGGGAACACTTCATGCAAAGATGAGCACAATAAAGGTCAGAAATGGCCTGGACTTAACAGAAGCAGAAGATATTAAGAAAAAGTGGCAAGAATACACAGAACTGTACAAAAAAGATCTTCACGACCCAGATAACCATGATGGTGTGATCACTCACCTAGAACCAGACATCCTGGAGTGTGAAGTCAAGTGGGCCTTAGGAAGCATCACTAAGAACAAAGCTAGTGGAGGTGATGGAATTCCAGTTGAGCTGTTTCAAATCCTGAAAGATGATGCTGTGAAAGTGCTGCACTCAATATGCCAGCAAATTTGGAAAACTCAGCAGTGGCCACAGGACTGGAAAAGGTCAGTTTTCATTCCAATCCCAAAGAAAGGCAATGCCAAAGAATGCTCAAACTACCGCACAATTGCACCCATCTCACATGCTAGTAAAGTAATGCTCAAAATTCTCCAAGCCAGGCTTTAGCAATATGTGAACCGTGAACTTCCAGATGTTCAAGCTGGTTTTAGAAAAGGCAGAGGAACCAGAGAACAAATTGACAACGTCTGCTGGATCATTGAAAAAGCAAGAGAGTTCCAGAAAAATATCTAAATCTTCTTTAGTGACTATGCAAAAGCCTTTGACTGTGTGGATCACAATAAGCTGTGGAAAATTCTGAAAGAGATGGGAATACCAGACCACCTCACCTGCCTTTTGAGAAATCTGTATGCAGGTCAGGAAGCAATAGTCAGAACTGCACATGGAACAACATACTGGTTCAAGGCTGTATATTGTCACCCTGCTTATTTAACTTACATACAGAGTACATCATGAGAAATGCTGGACTGGATGAAGCACAAGCTGGAATCAAGATTGCCGGGAGAAATATCAATAACCTCAGCTATGCAGATGACACCACCCTTATGGCAGAAAGTGAAGAAGAACTAAAGAGCCTCTTGATGAAAGTGAAAGAGGAGAGTGAAAGAGTTGGCTTAAAATTCCACATTCAGAAAACTAAGATCATGTCATCCAGTCCCATCACTTCATGGCAAATAGATCGGGAAACAATGGAAACAGTGACAGACTTTATTTTGGGGGGGCTCCAAAATCACTGCAGGTGGTGATTGCGGCCATGAAATTAAAAGATGCTTACTCCTTGGCAGGAAAGTTATGAGCAGTCTAGACAGCATATTAAAAAGCAGAGACATTACTTTGCCAATATAGGTCTGTCTAGTCAAAGCTATGATTTTTCCAGTAGCCATATGTGGATGTGAGAGTCGGAATGTGAAAAAAGCTGAGCACTGAAGAATTGATGCTTTTGAACTGTGGTGTTGGAGAAGACTCTTGAGAGTCCCTTGGACAGCAAGGAGGACAAACCAGTCCATCCTAAAGGAGATCAGTCCTGAATATTCATTGGAAGGAGTGATGTTGAAGCTGAAACTCCAATACTTTGGCCACCTGATGCAAAGAGCTGACTCACTTGAAATGATCTTGATGCTGGGAAAGCTTGAATGTGTGGGCAGAAGGGGATGACAGAGGATGAGATGGTTGGGTGGCATCACTGACTCAATGGACATGTGTTTGAGTAAACTCCAAGGATTGGTGATGGACAGGGAGGCCTGGTGTGCTGCAGTCCGTGGGATTGCATAGAGTCGGACACAACTGAGGGACTGAACTGAAGTGAACTTTTTCTCTGAGCCCTCCAGAGAAGGAACAGGGATGTTAGGACGGGAAGATATTCCTGACTGGGGTTTGCCTCAGAGACCCCTGGGCCTGGCTGAGGTTCAGAATCAATTCATCTCATATGGCTCATCTTTGGGGGTCCCTGAAACCCCTGCCTCCTACATTGCTTCCCTACCCACCTAGTTTCTTGGGGTGGGTGACACCACTGTGGCCAGTTACTTACCCCAGGAACTCAGCCACATCCAGGCTCCTGTGGAGGCCCGTCTGTCCCACTGACAGCTCTCCAGGGCAGGACCTCAGAAAATCCCAGGGTGGTTCTCAAAGTTGTGTCCAAAGTTATCCCAGGGGACACCACAGGCCGTTTCCCTAACAACCAGAGACAGCCAGCCACAAGCGTGGCCCCTCATCCTTCAGATGCCTCAGGCAGGTATCAGACCTGGGGCACTGCATCCCCTTGCTGCAGGGCTTATGTGAGTTTCCAAAGGAAGGGGCACCCCACCCACAGAAGCCCCCAAAACAGTGCCCTTCCCAGTCTCTAACTCCTGGCCACTGATATACCCCATCCGTGAGTCAAGGGGGCACAGAGTCAGATAACTGAGTCAAGAGCCACAGTCAGGGCGCGCCTCATCTGAAAGCTCCATTTCACCCCAAAACTCAAATGCTTCCAGGCTTTATACACAGCCTAACAAATCCCATGACATGGGTGCTATCACTGTCCACCTTGGCAAGTGACAAAATGTGGGCTCAGAAAGGCAAAGCCATTGCCCAAGGACCCTGAGCAGGCAGGGACAGAGCCTGGCCCCAGCAGAGTCCGCTGTCCACCAGGGCTCTGTTGCTGACGGTGCCGAGAAGCCAAGAGGAGCTCTGACTGGTCTCCGGGTCCTCCTCCAAGCACAAACACAGTGACACGCATCTTTCCTCCAGTCTTGCCTCTTCCTCTTGGGAGGGTTGCTGAGTTCTGCAGTATCCCCTGGGGTTTCAGGTGAGCCTCTACTGTCTCAAGCCTGCTCAAGACAAAACCTCCCAGCTCCCCTACTGCACACACCCCTCTGTGGGCCCTGCTGGGCACAGTTGGGCCTCCTCCCTAGCAGCAGAAAATGGCAGGATTCGCTGCATCCCCATCACACTACCCTTTGTCCCCGCATCCATACTCTAAGGTTAACATCCCACTATACAATGTTTTCAGTGAAAATGGCTTCATTTTTCACTTCTAGGACTCAAATGGGAACCCTAGATGCCTAGGCCCAGCATCAGATCCAACAGGAAGACGTTGAAACACACACACAAGACCCTTCTCAGCAGAAGCAGGGCCTTGACCTCAGGCTGAGCAGAGAGGCTGGCACTGCCTTCGACATCCAACCCGGCACCCAGGCAGGACCAGAAGGTGGGAAGATTAACTGGGGATGACCAGACCTGAGGCCTAAGCTAGAGCCCCCACTGCTGACCAACAGACCTCCACCAAGCAAGCAAGCTGGGAGAAGAGTTCAGCAGGGAGAGAGGAGACAGGAATTTATTGTGTCAGGGGCAGAGTGCAATGGCAGGAAAGACTCTCAGAGGCCAGATTGTGAAAGATCAACACCCCTCCATGGGGACGGGGGAGACCAAGGAGCTTCGAGTTTACCCTGAAGCTCTGGGTTGGGGCAAGAGGGACCCTGAAGAGTTTCAGGAGATGATGTAATTGTTAATTTTATGTGTCAGCTTGACAAGACCACAGGGTCCCCAGATATTTAATCACGTGAGGGTACTTCTGAGTGAAATTAACATTTGAGTCCATTTGCAGTCAGCCATGTCCGACTCTCTGCAGCCCCATGGACTGCAGCTCACGAGGCTCCTCTGCCCATGGAATTTTCCAGGCAAGAACACTGGAGTGGGCTGCCACTTTCTACTCCAGGGGATCTTCCCGACCCATCTCCTACACTGGCAGGCGGGTTCTTTACCACTGGCACCACCCAGGAAGCCCCTTTGAATCAGTAGACTCAGTAAATCTGATTGTCCTCTCCAATGTGAGGGGGCTGCATCCAATCAATCGGAGGCCTGAATAGAACAAAAAAATAGAGAAATTGCTGGCTGGCTGTCTACTTTCGACCCTGGGATACAATTCTCCTGCATTTGGCCTGAAATTCACACCACTGGCTCTCCTGACTCTCCAGCTTGCCCACAGCAGATCTTGGGACTCTCAGCCGCCACAGTTACTGGAGCGAATTCCTTATCATCTATCTATCTATAATCCACCTTCTATCACCCATCTATCTGCCATCTCTCTCTCTCTCTATCTCTCCTCTTGGTTTCTCTGGAGAACCCAGACTAATACAGGAGGTAACGTGGTCAGTTTTAGAAAGATTTCTTTGATACCTTTGATACAATAATTCTAATTTTGTAATTTATCTTAAGGAAAACAACTTGATTAGCACAGTATTTGCATAATAGAGAAGTAACGGTTACATTGTTTCTGTTCCTATAACAGCAGGTAGACTGTGCTCCCCAGCCCAGCCCAGAACCTAGAAAACCCGCTCTTGCTCAAGAGGCAAACCTGAACCTCTTCTTGGAGCCGCAGTGGGAGACTGGTGCATTCTCTTGGCTCTGCTTGCATGTTGGATGGGCTCTCTGTGAGGGGCTGAGTCAGGGATAAGGTCAGCACAGCAATGCAGAAAGCTCTGCAGCCGGTTTACTTACTCTTAATGCTTTTTAGACAATTAGATCTCATTTATTTCAATAGTTATTTGTCTTTTTGCATTAAAACATAAATAAAATACATCAGTATAGAGCACAGTTTGGTTTAAATTAAGATCTCTTAACACTAACATATACAACATCTCTGTCTAGGTCTGTCTTTGCAGTTAATCACTGGACCTCATACACTCAGGCATTTTGCAAAGAGACCTGCTGGGAGGCCCTGACAGGACACAGGTAAGAGAGGCAGGTAGGCTCAGCCAGAGTGTGGCAGTGGAGATGGAAAACATGGCCAGGTTTGGGATACATTTTCAAGGTAAAAATTTCAAAAGGTTTACTGATGGAGTATAAGTCAACGTGAAAGAAAAATAAAGGCCAGACTGACTCCAAGGTTTTGGGGCCTTAGCAAATAGAGGCCTGAGCTATGCGGAGACTGGGAGAGGAATAGGATTATAGAGGAAAACAAGGAGCTTGATTAGAGGAAAACCCATGCTCAGTTTTTATAGGCTTGGTGGGCTGCCGTCTCGGGTCGCACAGAGTCAGACACAGCTGAAGCGACTTAGCAGCAGCAGCAGCAGGTAGCACTAGTGGGAAAGGACCTGCCTGCCAGTGCAGGAGGCTTAAGAGACATGGGTTTGAGCCCTGGGCCGGGAAGATATTCCCTGGAAAAGGGAAGGGCAACCCACTCCAGTGTTATTGCCTGGAGAATCCCATGGAGAGAGGAACCTGGGGGGCTATGGTCCATAGGGTTGCAAAGAGTCGGACATGACTGAGCGACTTATCTCACATGCATGCTCAGTTTGAGATGTCCATTAGGCAGCCCTGTGAATATGTCGAGTACAGATTAGACTGACACGATTCTGGGGTTCTGAGGGCAAGTCTGGCCTGGGTATATAAAACTGGGGAGCTTCCTGTGCAGGCTGGTTTACAGCCAGGGGCTCAGATAAAGCATATAGAGAGTAGGGCAACTGAGCCCTTTGGGACATTTGAATGTTTAGAGGTAGGGGAAATAAAGCAGATCCATGAAAGGACATTGAGAAAGAGTGCCTAGAAGTTAAGAGGAAAACCAAAGAAGAGACAAAAGCTGATAAAGATTCAAGAAGGAAGGAGTGATCAGCTGTGTCCTGTGCTACTGAAAAGGCAAAGACAAGAATCAAGAGCCAACCTTCACACTGGGGAGCAGAGGTGAACAGCAACCTCAAAAGGAGGGGTTTCAGGGAAATGCTGGAGGTGAAAAAAAGTGAAAGTTAGTCAAACAGTCGTGTCCGACCCTTTGTGACCCCATGGACTGTAGCCCACCAAGGCTCCTCTGTCCATGGAATTTTCCAGGCAAGACTACTGGAGTGGGTTGCCATTTCCTTCTCCAGGGGATCTTCCCAACCCAGGCATCAAACTCGGGTCTCCTACGAAAGTCTGAAGACAATTCAAAAGAGAATGGAAAAACTGACTCTCCAATAGAAAAATGGGCAGAAGATACGAACAGTTTCATAGAAGAAATGCAGATGACTCAAAGTTATGAAAAGATGCTTGTGGATGACAGAAATATTCAACCTCACTCAAAGCAGACCACATTGGCATGCTGTTTTCACTGCTTAGATGGACAGAATAATAACTGCAAAATTGAGCGGGCAAAATTGGGGAAACAGACACTTCTGTGTTGCTCTTTGTGTGTGTCCATGCTTAGTCGCTATTGTGTCTGACTCTTTGCTACCCCGTGGGCTGTAGCCTGCCATGCTCCTCTGTCCATGGGGATCCAGTAGGTTGCCATGCCCTCCTCCGGGGGATCTTCCCAACCCAGGGGTCGAACTCAGGTCTCCTGCATTGCAGGTGGATTCCTTACCATCCGAGTGACCAGGGAAGCCCACGTTGCCCTTTGGCATGTAGTCAATACAGTTCTATGAAAGTGAATTGGACAATTTTCAAACATTTGCAAATATGTATCTGCTGTGACGTGGTAATTCCATCTCTTGCAATTTATCTTACCATCATGCTTGTACCCCTCCAAATGAATAAGCCACATAAAGCTATTCATTGCAGCACCATTTGACAGAAAAAGACTGAAACTAACCCAAGTGTCAATAAGTAGGAAATTGGTTAAATCAGTCACTGCACAGCTCTACCAGAGAATACCATGCAGCTGTAATGAGGATACTCTTTAGGTACTGATATGAAAAATTATCCACTATATGATACAGGTATATAAAAGCAAGTATAATGTCATCATTTGTGTAAAAAAGGATGAGAAAAATATATATTTACATTTGCTTATATTAAATAAAATCTCTTAAAATTTTAAAACATTTTAAAATGCACAAAAGTCTAATAATAGTTAATTTTAGGGACATGTAGCCTGTGGATAGAAACAGACTTTTTTGCTTTTGAACTAAGCAATTCCTGGATTACTAGACAGGATCTATACAATCTTCATTTCAAAGAATATTGCAATATTACTTTCCAGAATATTTACCAGTCTATACTCCCACCAACAGGATTCAGTTCAGTTCAGTTCAGTTCAGTCGCTCAGTCGTGTCTGACTCTTTGCGACCCCATGAATCGCAGCACACCAGGCCTCCCTGTCCATCACCAACTCCCGAAGTTCGCTCAGACTCATGTCCATCAAGTCAGTGATGCCATCCAGCCATCTCATCCTCTGTCGTCCCCTTCTCCTCCTGCCCCCAATCCCTCCCAGCATCAGAGTCTTTTCCAATGAGTCAACTCTTCTCATGAGGTGGCCAAAGTACTGGAGTTTCAGCTTTAGCATCATTCCTTCCAAAGAAATCCCAGGGCTGATCTCCTTCAGAATGGACTAGTTGGATCTCCTTGCAGTCCAAGGGACTCTCAAGAGTCTTCTCCAACACCACAGTTCAAAAGCATCAGTTCTTCGGTGCTCAGCCTTCTTCACAGTCCAACTCTCACATCCATACATGACCAAAGGAAAAACCATAGCCTTGACTAGACGGACATTAGTCGGCAAAGTAATGTCTCTGCTTTTGAATATACTATCTAGGTTGGTCATAACTTTTCTTCCGAGGAGTAAGCATCTTTTAATTTCATGGCTACAGTCACCATCTGCAGTGATTTTGGAGCCCCCAAAAATAAAGTCTGACTCTGTTTCTACTATTTCCCCATCTATTTCCCATGAAGGGATGGGACCAGATGCCATGATCTTCGTTTTCTGAATGTTGAACTTTAAGCCAACTTTTTCACTCTCCTCTTTCATTTTCATCAAGAGGCTTTTTAGCTCCTCTTCACTTTCTGCCATAATGGTGGTGTCATCTGCATATCTGAAGTTATTGATATTTCTCCTGGCAATCTTGATTCCAGCTTGTGTTTCTTCCAGTCCAGCGTTTTTCATGATGTACTCTGCATATAAGTTAAATAAGCAGGGTGACAATATACATCTTTGACGTACTCCTTTTCCTATCTGGAACCAGTCTGTTGTTCCATGTCCAGTTCTAACTGTTGCCTCCTGACCTGCATACAGATTTCTCAAGAGGCAGGTCAGGTGGTCTGGTATTCCCATCTCTTTCAGAATTTTCCACAGTTTATTGTGATCCACACAGTCAAACACTTTGGCATAGTCAATAAAGCAGAAATAGATGTTTTTCTGGAACTCTCTTGCTTTTTTGATGATCCAGCGGATGCTGGCAATTTGTTCTCTGGTTCCTCTGCCTTTTCTAAAGCCAGGTTGAACATCAGGGAGTTCGCAGTTTATGTATTGCTGAAGTCTGGCTTGGAGAATTTTGAGCATTACTTTACTAGCATGTGAGATGAGTGCAACTGTGTGGTAGTTTGAGCATTCTTTGCATTGCCTTTCTTTGGAATTGGAATAAAAACTGACCTTTTCCAGTCCTGTGGCCACTGCTGAGTTTTCCAAATTTGCTGGCTTCTTGAGTGAAGCACTTTCACAGCATCATCTTTCAGGATTTGAAATAGCTCCACTGGAATTCCATCACCTCCACTAGCTTTGTTCATAGTGATGCTTTCTAAGGTCCACTTGACTTCACATTCCAAGATGTCTGACTCTAGATTAGTGATCACATCATCATGATTATCTGGGTCGTGAAGATCTTTTTTGTACAGTTCTTCCATGTATTCTTGCCACCTCTTCTTAATATCTTCTGCTTCTGTTAGGTCCAGACCAATTCTGTCCTTTATCGAGCCCATCTTTGCATGAAATGTTCCCTTGGTATCTCTAATTTTCTTGAAGAGATCTCTAGTCTTTCCCATTCTGTTGTTTTCCTCTATTTCTTTGCATTGATCAAAATCCTTGCCAACACTTAATATCATCAGGATATGTTCCACTGCAAGATATTTGTACAAAGTAAGGAATAAAATTAGAAAGATGATGTCAGCAATCATAGGCTACAACACAAGGGGAGAGAACCAGACAGTGTCCAGAGTAGACACAGACCCAGAGGCCGCAGGTTCCAGGAAAAGCCTGCACTGAGAGGTGGCTGCTCCTGGGTAGTGGAAAAAGAGATGGGCAATGAAAAAACAGTCAGGATAACTGACCTTTGTTACATGCCCTTTAACACTATAAATTATTTTCAAGTAGTACTTTGATTTTTTAAATTAACTTTAAAAATAATTTCTAAAGCCAAATTATAAAACTCCATTCAATGGGACTTCCCTCGTGGTCCAGTGGCTAAGACTCTGAGCTCCCAGTGCAGGGGGCCCAGGTTCAATCCCTGGTCAGGGAGCTAGATCCCACATGCTACAACTAAGACCCAGAGCAGCCAAATAAATAAATAAATAAATAAATAAAAAATTAAAAAAAAAAAAAAACTCCATTCAAGCATTATACAGCAA
Source organism: Oryx dammah (assembly GCF_014754425.2). Lineage (NCBI taxonomy): Eukaryota > Metazoa > Chordata > Mammalia > Artiodactyla > Bovidae > Oryx > Oryx dammah. The sequence continues at coordinate 106,339,316 of NW_024070189.1, read as the reverse complement.
AAAATTACAGTAAATCACTGTAGAAGGTAGAATGGGGCTCCTAAACCTGAGAGGACTTGTGTACTCAGCATAATGAGCAAAGAAATGAGCAAGAGCAGGGACAGCAAAAGATGGGTTTGTCTCTCAAAGGTTATCTCTTTCCATAGTAACATGATTCCAAACACATAGAGGAGGAAATACCTGGCATGGGGGATTGCAGGGCCTATTTTGCCAAAAGTTTTAATTTTGTTTCAGGTTCAAATGACTTGTTAACAAAAGAAATCACTTGTTAGACACAAATAATTTTAACATTTAGTAGAGGATTTTTTAACTTAATTTCAATGTATAATCATTGAAAGAAAAGAGAAAGAAGGGTAGCAAAGCACACATACATCAGCAAATTGGGCCAACAACTGGGCCGACCAACATCCAGACTTAAACAGCACTGGGAAGTCCCTCATTAACAGCAATCTGGAGTCTCAACTGGGAAAGGGTCCTGGGCAATGTATCCACTCCATGAGTGAGACCTCAAGTTGTCGTTTCAGGGGCTCCCGCTTATAATCCCAGGTCACAAACTGATATCATCAGTCTGTGTGCAAAAATGCAGCTCTGGTTTTACTTTAACCTTTCTATGACACTGTTCATTTCACCTTGTGAGTTATAGGATTTCATTAGACTCCTGACCCTCTGATTGCAGGCAGCCATGGAATGCAGGCACTAGCCAGGCAGGCCAGAAGCAAGGTCAGAGGTCTGCTCTCCTGCTTCTGAAGCTTGAACAAGACTTTCTCCTTTTTATTTCCCTAAAAGGACCAGAAAAGTTTCTCAGGGCAGTGACGATAAAAAGTCTCTTTCAAGCATCAGAAGCAGAAATATCAAAGAGATATTTACTTCTAGAATGGTCATGTAAGGCGGTCCAGGGACCCATTTCCCAGCAAAACAAGCATAAGCGGTTTTTAGAAGTTTATAAATTGTCTTAAGAACATAAAATAAATGAAAAAAATATTTTAAAAAATCTGCTGAAACTCAGTAAGAACAGTGAAAGTTTGTGCTGTTTGAGCCATGACCCACTTCCTCACTCTAAACTCTCAGCTCAACATGATGGATACTACACTCCAGGCAGGGGCAGCCAAGAACCCACAGGGCTCCCTCTCCCCCCAGATCCTGGTCATGGGTCACCCTCTCTCTCCGAGGTGGGGCATCCTGCCAGTGTTTCTCACCCCATCTCACCCCAGGTCCACGTTAGGCATGTGTGCACCAAGCCTCTTTAGTCACATCAGATTCTTTGCAACCCCATGGACTGTAGTCCACCAGGCTCCTCTATCCTTGGGGTTCTCCAGGCAAGAATACTGGAGAAGGTTGCCATGCCTTTCTGCAGGGTGTCTTCCTGACCCAGGGATTGAACCCATGTCTCTTGCGTCTCCTGCATTGACGGGCAGGTTCTTTAGCACTCATGCCACCTGGGAAGCCCCAGTTACCTCTTGTAAAGGCTACATCCTGAGTGAGTATGGATGAGAGGTCAGAGGCTCCCTTCCTCCACCAGCCCCTATTCATACAGTGGAAACTCTACCCCACGTGTTTTAGTCAGAGAATATTGGAACCCTGATTGCCCTCACTCCAGTTCACTTGTACGGTGAAGTTTCCATGCTGGGAGAGGCAAGCCAAGAAGACCAAACGCTATAGCCCCTTCCCAGTGCTTTACTCAGAAAGAAAAGATATCATTCTAAGAAAGCAGGTCACTGTCCCCATTACCCACGATAGAACTTTACCCAGAAGAGAGAGGCAAGCAGTCAGAACAGAAAACTCTCAAAATTTACCCAGAGGAAATTATTTTATTTGGAATGTGATGTAGCAAAGTTCAAGCCTAAGGACACTCTCAAAAACAGTAGAGATTTTGGTAGTAAGCAATTAGTGGGAGACTAGTAGCTTCATAAGAACTATAAGCTAAACCATTAAGAGAGCTAGGCTACCAGACAGATGCAGAGATACACAGATGACACCATCCTTATGGCAGAAAGTGAAGAAGAACCAAAAAGCCTCTTGATGAAAGTAAAACAGGAATGAAAAAGTTGAGTGGAAAAGCTCAACGTTCAGAAAACTAAGATCATGGCATCCAGTCCCATCACTTCATGCCAAATAGATGGGGAAACAATGGAAGCAGTGACAGACATTTTCTTGGGCTCCAAAATCATTGCAGATGGTGGCTGCGGCCATGAAATTAAAAAGACGCTTGCTCCTTGGAAGAAAAGTTATGATCAATCTCAGTTCAGTTCAGTTCAGTCACTCAGTCGTATCTGACTCTGCGACCGCATGAATCACAGCACACCAGGCCTCCTTGTCCATCTCCCAACTCCCGAAGTTCACTCAGACTCACGTCCATCGAGTCAGTGATGCCATCCCCCCATCTCATCCTCGGTCGTCCCCTTCTCCTCCTGCCCCCAATCTCTCCCAGCATCAGAGTCTTTTCCAATGAGTCAGCTCTTCGCATGAGGTGGCCAAGTATTGGAGTTTCAACTTTAGCATCATTCCTTCCAAAGAAATCCCAGGGCTGATCTCCTTCAGAATGGACAAGTTGGATCTCCTTGCAGTCCAAGGGACTCTCAAGAGTCTTCTCCAGCACCACAGTTCAAAAGCATCAATTCTTTGGCACTCAGCCTTCTTCACAGTCCAACTCTCACATCCATACATGACCACTGGAAAAACCATAGCCTTGACTAGATGGACCTTTGTTGGCAATGTCTCTGCTTTTTAATATGCTATCTAAGTTGGTCATAACTTTCCTTCTAAGGAGTAAGCGTCTTTTAATTTCATGGCTGCAATCACCATCTGCAGCGATTTTGGAGCCCCTCGAAATAAAGTCTGACACTGTTTCCACTGTTTCCCCATCTATTTCTCATGAAGTGATGGGACCAGATGACATGATCTTCATTTTCTGAATGTTGAGCTTTAAGCCAACTTTTTCACTCTCCTCTTTCACCTTCATCAAGAGGCTTTTTAGTTTCTCTTCACTTTCTGCCATAAGGGTGGTGTCATCTGCATATCTGAGGTTATTGATATTTCTCCTGGCAATCTTGATTCCAGCTTGTGCTTCCTCCAGCCCAGCATTTCTCATGATGTACTCTGCATATAAGTTAAATAAGCAGGGTGACAATATACACCCTTGACATACTCCTTTTCCTATTTGGAACCAGTCTGTTGTTCCATGTCTGGTTCTAACTGGTGTTCCTGACCTGCATACAGGTTTCTCCAGAGGCAGGTCAGGTGGTCTGGTATTCCCATCTCTTTCAGAATTTTCCACAGTTTATTGTGATCCACACAGTCAAAGGCTTTTGCATAGTCAATAAAGCAGAAATAGATGTTTTTCTCAACTCTCTTGCTTTTTTGATGATCCAGCAGATGCTGGCAATTTGATCTCTGGTTGCTCTGTCTTTTCTAAATCCAGCTTGAACATTTAGAAGTTCACAGTTCACATATTACTGAAGCCTGGCTTGGAGAATTTTGAGCATTACTTTACTAGCGTGTGAGATGAGTGCAATTGTGCAGTAGTTTGAGCATTCTTTGGCATTGCCTTTCTTTGGCATTGCCTTTCTTTGGGATTGGAATGAAAACTGACCTTCTCCAGTCTTGTAGCCACTGCTGAGTTTTCCAAATTTGCTGGCATATTGAGTGCAGCACTTTCAAAGCATCATCTTTCAGGATTTGAAATAGCTCAAGTGAAATTTTATCACCTCCCTTATCTTTGTTTGTAGCGATGCTTCCTAAGGCCCACTTGACTTCACATTCCCGGATGTCTGGTTCTAGGTGAGTGATCACACCATCATGATTATCTGAGTCGTGAAGATCTTTTTTGTACAGTTCTTCTGTGTATTCTTGCCACCTCTTCTTAATATCTTCTGCTTCTGTTAGGTCCATACCATTTCTGTCCTTTATTGAGCCCATCTTTGCATGAAATATTCCCTTGGTATCTCTAATTTTCTTGAAGAGATCTCTAGTCTTTCCCATTCTGCTATTTCCCTCTATTTCTTTGCACTGATCACTGAGGAAGGCTTTCTTATCTCTTCTTGCTGTTCTTTGGAACTCTGCATTCAGATGCTTATATCTTTCCTTTTCTCTTCTTTTCACAGCTATTTGTAAGGCCTCCTCAGACAGCCGTTTTGCTTTTTTTGCATTTCTTTTCCATGGGGTTGGTCTTGATCCCTGTCTCCTGTACAATGTCAGGTACCTCCATCCATAGTTCATCAGGCACTCTGTCTACTAGATCTAGTCCCTTATGTCTATTTCTCACTTCCACTGTATGATCATAAGGCATTTGATTTAGGTCATACCTGAATGGTCTAGTGGTTTTCCCTACTTTCTTCAATTTAAGTCTGAATTTGGCAATAAGGAGTTCATGATCTGAGCCACAGTCAGCTTCCAGTCTCGTTTTTGCTGACTGTATAGAGCTTCTCCATCTTTGGCTGCAAAGAATATATAATCAATCTGATTTCGGTGTTGACCATCTGGAGATGTCCATGTGTAGAGTCTTCTCTTGTGTTGTTGGAAGAGGGTGTTTGCTATGACCAGTGTGTTCTCTTGGCAAAACTCTATTAGCTTGCCCTGCTTCATTCCGTTCTCCAAGGCCATGGTCTTTTACTCCATGTGTTTCTTGACTTCCTACTTTTGTCTTCCAGTCCCCTATAATGAAAAGCACATCTTTTTTGGGTGTTAGTTCTAAAAGGTCATACATTAGTTGATCATATAAGAGAGGTTTTGTTTCAGGGTTTCTTGATTCTGTTCCTTTGGTCTATGTGTCTGTTTTTATGTGTATCATGTTGCTTTGATTACTACAGTTTTGTAATATAGCTTGAAATAAGAAATGTGATGCCCCCAGCTTTGTTCTTCTTTTCCGGGACTGCTTTGTCTATTAGAGCTCTTTTGTGGTCCCACACAAATTTTAAGATCGGTTTTACTTTTGCTGTGAAAAGTGTCATTGGAATTTAGATAGAGATTGCTTGATATTCGGCTAGTATGGACATTTTAACTATGTTAGTTCTTCTAATGCATGAAGACAGCATTCGAAGTTTATTCTTATCTTTAGTTTTTATTAACTTGATTATAATGTGTTTTCCTTCGAGTGTGATTTTCTTTGAGCTTATCCTTGAGATTTTACAGATTTTATTGAATCTGGAAATGTTTGCCTTTCATCAAATTTAGGGATTTTTCAGCCATTATTTCTTCTCTTTCCTTTTTTCTCTATACTAGTCACTTTTTCCTCTCTTTCTGAGACTCCAGTGAATCATAAAAGTTTTGATTTTGCCCCATGATCTCTGAACTCTTCATTTTTCCACATTTTCTTTGTACTTTTCAAATTGGATAATTTCTAGTCCTCTACCATCATGTCAACTATTTCCTCTGTCATCTCCATTTTCCTATGTATCCCATCTCTTGCCTGGAAAATCCCATGGATGGAGGAGCCTGGTAGCTACAGTCCATGGGGTTGCAAAGAGTCGGACACGACTAAGCAAATTCACTTTCACTCTTCACTTTCATGCATTGGAGAAGGAAATGGCAACCTGCTCCAGTGTTCTTGCCTGGAGAATCCCAGGGACAGGGGAGCCTGGTGGGCTGCTGTCTATGGGGTCGCACAGAGTCGGACACGACTGAAGTGACTTAGCAGCAGCAGCCATCCAAGGAATTTTTAATTCAAATATTGGGAAGAGTTGTTGTTCTAAAACTTACATTTGTTTGTTTCTATTTCTATGCTGAGAATATTTATCTTTCTTTTTTTTTTTAAGAATGTTACTTTTACCTCCAGAAACATAATTATAATAGCTGCTTCAACATTTGGGTTATCTGGGAGTTGGAATCTTTGTTGATTGTCTTTTTCCCTTAAGAATTAGTCACATTTTCTTTATTATTGGTACTTCAAGTAATTTTGGATTGTATCCTAGACATTTTGAATATCATTCTGTGAGGTTTGGCGTAGCATTAAAATTCTCTGGAGAACTGATCTTTTTGTTCTTGTGGTGGTTTTAGCAATCAATCAGTCCTGATTAGGTTCAGACTATAAATTCTGTCTTATCTTCTGTGGGTAGTAGGTCCCATGTCACCTCAGTTTTCAAAGGCTTTGTTTGGCAGAAATGTAAAGTGGCACCACTACTCTGGAAGATATTTTGGCAGTTCCTTATAAGCTAGACATGCACTTACCATAAGACCCAAGAATTTCCCTCTTGGGCATTTATATCAGAGAAATGAAAACTTACATTCACACAAAACCTGTCTATGGATGTTTGTAGCAATAATAGCTTTATTTATAATAGCTCCAAACTGGAAACAACTCAAATGTCCTTCATCAGGTAAATGGTCAAAGAAGTCTGGCACAACCACACAGTGGAATATTGCTCAGTGATAAAAAGGAACAAGCTACTGATACACATCACAACTTCGATGGATCTCATAGGAACTGTGTTAGTGGAGAAAGCCCATTTTATTTTATTTATTTATTTTTATTTTTATTTTTTTTAGAAAGCCCATTTTAGAAGGTTACATACCATATGTCTTCATTTATATAACATTCTCAAGATGAAGAAACTACGTAAATGGATACCAGGGTAGTGGTCGCCAGAGGACAGGGAGGAGGTGGGTACAACTCTAACGGGGCAACAGGACGGGTCTGTTCGTGGGGCTGGAGCAGTGCTGTCTCGACTGCGGTGGTTACACAGATCCATACAAAGGATAAGACTGTATAGAATTACACACACACATACACACACAAGGACATACAAAAGCTGATGAAATCTAAATAAGCCCTATATCTAGTTAAAACAGTCACACCAATGTCAGCTTCCTGGTTTTGATGTTGCATGTGTAAGTTATATAAAATGTCTCTATTGGGGAGGTGGATGAAGGGTACATAGGATTTTTAACCTCCTATGGATTTATGCTGGAGAAAGCAATGGCAACCCACTCCAGTACTCTTGCCTGGAAAATCCCATGGGTGGAGGAGCCTGGTAGACTGTAGTCCATGGGGTTGCGAAGAGTCTGACACGACTGAGCAACCTCACTTTCACTTTTCACTTTCATGCATTGGAGAAGGACATGGCAACCCACTCCAGTACTCTTGTTTGGAGAATCCCAGGGATGGGGGAGCCTGGTGGGCTGCCGTCCATGGGGTCGCACAGAGTCGGACACAACTGAAGCGACTTAGCAGCAGCAGCATGGATTTATGCAAGTGAAAGCCACTCAGTCATGTCCGACTCTTTGCGACCCCATGGACTATACAGTTCATGGAATTCTCCAGACCAGAATACAGGAGTGGGTAGCCTTTCCCTTCTCCATTGGATCTTCCCAACCCAGGAATCGAACCGGGGTCTCCTGCAATGCAGGCAGATTCTTTACCAACTGAGCTATCAGAGAAGAATGGATTTATAATTATTTCAAAGTGAAATAAGTTTTAAAAGACTTTGCTATGCTACTTTGGGTCCGCTCTGTGCAGGTTGGAGGTGAGCCAGTTCATCCACAGAATTAGGGATCCTTCCTTCAGCTCTCCTGTCTGGAATTGCCCTACACTCTGGCTCACATGAGTTTCCCCTTGAAGTTTAGGCATTGACACTGCAGGCACAGTAGTGCAGCTTTGCAACTAAGGCTGTCCTCGGGGCAGGAACAGGGTAGGAAAAAAGTGGGAAAAATAATGTGAGCCCAAGGATTTTCCCATACATACTTCCTAGTCCTCTGGCTAGAGGGATAGTTCCTCTGCATGGTTCTATACTGGGACTGACCTCAATTCAAAACTGGAAGACGAGAGAGGAAAAGAATCTGGGAATTTTGTCCCCATTATTGGTTATTCTTCAAGTTTTGGCTCTTCTCTCCAATTTGCCTGTCATTGCGAACATGTTTAGAGTTATTATAACTGATGAGATTGATAGAATTTAGTGGTTTTACTCTATCTGGCCAGCTTCAGAACCCTAATGTAAACTTTAATCTTCCAAGTTATCATGTGAGATCAATATTAATTCTATTTTAAAGATAAAGAAAGTCAAAGTGTTAGTCGTTCAGTCAAGTCCAACTCTTTGCCACTCCATGGACTGTAGCCTGCCAGGCTCCTCTGTCTATGGAATTCTCCAGGCAAGAATATCGGAGTGGGTTGCCATTCCTTTCTCCAGGGGATCTTCCCAACCCAGGAATCAAACCCAGGTCTCCCGCATTGCAGGCAGATTCTTTACCATCTGAGTCACCAGGGAAGCCCTAAACATAAGGAACTTGAGGTTTAATGAGATACAATCTTCTGCCCAAACCCATGGAGTCCATGCCAAGGTGAAATGTATAAACAATTAAAATTAGCTCACGAAATAGGCTGTTGAGTGGAGTCAGAAAGCAGGAGAGGGCAAAAAGGAAAGATACTGTGTTAGAACAGAATAGTGGGGAGATTAAGGGTGAAAGGGGACAGAAGGAAGAGAGAGAGTAGCGGAGGCAAGGAGGTCTTTTCCTGGTGCCTCAGGGCTGTATCAGGCAACAGCTGCTCTGCATTGAGGGTACTTACCCAAAACTTAGCATCCTTACTTGCACCTCCATGGATTTCTTGTGAGCAAACAGGCCAGTCTAAGCAATGATATAATCCCATTCCCTTTCCAGTCAGGGCCCAGGCTTAACCCCAATGCCTTGGCATTGCTTTGTTGACCCCCTCTGTCCAGGAGCACTTAGGCAGGTCACCACAATTGGCTAACGGTGAGGTTTTCATTCTACAGATGAGAGCAGTCTTTCTCTCTTCCCACCCAACAAGAACAAGGAACTATGGCATCCATTTGCAGCTGGGATAGAAGATAGGCTTGGACAAAGCCCATGCAAGACAGCCTGCCTGGAATATCTGCTTCCTCAAGTGTTACTTGCGCCCTGAAACATACAAACCGACCCCCCCCCCCCAGTGTGAGCCACTCCTGGACATGTTCCAGGAGCCACCTGACCCTAGGCTGGTGCTGGAGAACTGCCTGACTCTTAACAGGACAAGAGCAAGCCTGCCTCTGAACACAGGTTGGGACTTCAAGTGCACCTCTTAGTGTCCCTACCAAGATCTATGTCCTATAAGCTTGCATGTCCATCCTTGGGAAACCACTGTGCTTTTTTTTTTCCCCCAATACCAATAACCAACTCTTCAACTGTCTAGACACCAGCCAATTCTGACAACAACTGCGTGTCCTGTAATCCAATTGAACTGTGATACTAACTACTTGGAGTTAACGTCAGACTCCACAAGTTAAGGGTTCAGTGCCTCAAGACTATGGGATGCCAGTTGCAAGTGTCAGGTATCCAGGTAACCCGTACTTCTGTGCAGCTTGGCCACAAAGCCTAGAGTCCCTACCACGCACACCCTACCACATGCATGTCCCATATTTGACAGAATGATTCATAGGAGTCAGAAAAAAAAAAACTTACTATTACCAGTGCATTATAAAGAACATAAACGATACAACTCAGGAACAGCCAAATGGAAGAAATGTATAGGGCAACATATGGGGAAGGAGGGTGGGTGGAGCTTCCATGCCCTCTTAGGGGATGCCACCCTTCCAGCACCTTGATGTGTTCATCAACCTGAGGACTCTCCAGACTCTGTTGTTTAGCAGTCTTATGGAGGTTCCAATACATATGTATGACTGATGAACTTGATGGCCACTGGTGATTAACTCAGTCTCCTCACTGGAGACTGGGGGATGGGGCTAAATATCCCAATCCGCTAATCATGCCTTGGTCTTTCTGGCAATCAGCCTCTATTCCTAAAGTTATCTAAGGAACCCCAGCCATCTCATCTCCTTAGCACACAAAAGACACTCTCACTCTGTAGATGGCAATGGTTTTAGTGGCTATGTGACAGGAACCAGGGACAAATACCAAATACTTATTTTTACTATACCGTACCCTCCATCCTCAGTCTATGGGGCTGGGTCAAGGGGATTCCATGTCTGCCTTCCTGAGTGAGCATGTGGTAAGGTTTAGCCAGTCCGAGCATTTATCCATTTGGTCATAATGGTCATCTTGGTGGTGAACTCATAAAGACAAACCAATAAGACTCAGAATATTGGATGGAAAGTCCATTGAGAAAGAAAAGCACTTTCTCTCCTGCTATGCTCTTCTAGGATTCTGAAAGAACAGCATGTACCCCCCCTGGGCCTGCTAGAGATCATCTCACACCCACATGGAGAGAGCTTACTTGAGAACGAATGAAGGCAACAAAGAAGAGAGAAAGGCTGAGAGAGTCACCAGAAGCCCAGCTCTGAAGATATCATCTGACCTCTTTATTCTCTGGTACCTAAGCTTACATCATGCCCAGACTTTTCATAAGTGGTCACAAAAAATCTCCTCCGCATTGAGCTGGATTTCTGGTGCTGCAATTAAAATGGCCCGTTAGTACACACCACCCCATACCACAGGGCCACCAGTCTGTTTCTGGGCCTCCCACTCCCCTCTCCCAAAATCCCCACTCCTTCTTCATTCTCACAGGTGAGCGCCTTCAGTCAGGAGACCGAATCTGAGCACTTTCTAGAATGAACAGAGCAGAGAAGATTTACCTTCGGATGTTAAGACACCCAGAGGCCAGGCATAGAGATTCTCTGTGCCCCCACTCTGTTTATATCAGTTGGGGCTGCTTTCAGATACAAATCATGGGGAATCTTCTACACAGCAGTTTAACCAAACAAGCACAACAGAGAAGGACCCAGGCTCCTTCACCCTTGCAGCTCCACCACCTGCAGTGCATGGCCTCCATCCTCATGATCCCACGTAGGCAGAAAAAAGGGTAAGATGTGGCAACAGCCGACCTTCCCTCCCGAGACACTAGCCAGAAATGCCTCTTGGCTAGAAAGTGTCCTGAGGGAGGGGATCCTTCTGCGCTTATATATTCCAAATTCTTAGAACTGCTGCTCAGTGAGGGACCTGAATGAATGAGTGAATGGATGGATGGATGTCTGGACAGGAAAAACTGAGTTTTTACCTCCTATAGCCCCTACAGGGGAGTCAGGTAAGGTGGGAGGGGCTGGAATACCCGCCGAGTTATAATGACTCGGTTATGATATAATAACTGAGTTATAATAACTCACAGCACCTGCCACTCATTCCTCAAGCTGTTGTGCAGTCTCCTGGCATTCCCCATGGGCCTTCATCCTCTACCCATAGGATCTCTTGGGAGGTTTCTTTTTTTCATACATCTGAGCAGATCTGGATGCCCCACCCCAGACTTTCCTAGGAGGGTCTTACCCACAATGGGACACATGCTTCACTGGCAGATGTGTTCTCCACCTATTGGTAACTTCTCCCAGGACAGAAAATGATTGGCAGGAAGGACATTCAACTGTGACTCCAGCAGGGTAATGAGCTGATCCGCCCCACCTTCAGCAACAACATTAAAAACCAAACTGGCACAATTCTTGAATAAGGACTTATAGGAATATAGCTTGTATTCATACCCCATGTGGTGCAATCATGTGAGATTTATCTTAGTAAAGATGCAGAGTCAATAAACCAAAGTTATGTCTATTTTTGCTTTACGAGCTGGGGAAAGAATCATTAAATATTTGGACAATATTAAGCCTGTATAGGAGAATTTGACTGCAGGTCACTGGGAGCCACCAGCTCACAATTCCACCAGCCCAACTTTGTACAATCTCCTTAACCTTGGCTCCACATTCCTCCTTCTTCTAATAGGTTCCTCAATGGTCTCATGATGGGTCATAAGAGATAGCTTTTTTATAATTGCAAAAAGAACACAATGTTTTGAAAACAGAAAAAATGTAAAGTAAAAAACAATTACCCATAATCCTCCCAAATAAATCAAACTATATTCACTTTGCTAAAGCTGAGTGCCAAAGAATTGATGCTTTTGAACTGTGGTGTTGGAGAAGACTCTTGAGAGTCCCTTGGACTGCAAGATCCAACCAGTCCATCCTAAAGGAGATCAGTCCTGGGTGTTCATTGGAAGGACTGATGTTGAAGCCGAAACTCCAATACTTTGGCCACCTGATGCAAAGAACTGACTCATTTGAAAAGACCTTGATGCTGGGAAAGATTGAAGGCAGGAGGAGAAGGGGACGACAGAGGATGAGATGGTTGGATGGCATCACCAACTCGATGGACATGAGTTTGAGTAAACTCTGGGAGTTGTTGATGGACAGGGAGGCATAGCGTGCTTCAATCCATGGGGTCACAAAGAGTTGGACAGGACTGAGGGACTGAACTGAACTAAACTTTCCTTCTTGGCCGAGTTCACATATGTTGACTTAGTCTACAGAGTGACCACCAGAGATTTATTTCATATTCTGTGTCTGCACTCAACATTACATCATAAGCGTTCATCCCATTACTACAACTTGTTTGATATAATAGTAGCTATATAGTCATCCTCAAATTTGTACCATAACTTGCTTAATAAATAAATGAGTTTATTTCCAACTTTTTGCCCCTACAATAAATACTCCAATAAACATCCTTGTGTACATAGTTTTAGTTTTCTTGTGTTTCTTCTTGGTTTAAAAGTAGCATGAAGGGCTGGTATCAGCTCTAGGCTGACAATTTGCTTTCCACTACTCCACCTGAATCCCCAGGTCAGAGAAAAGCTGATGGGACTCTAACACTAGTCTTGCAGCCAATCACCAAAAAAAAAAGAAAAAAAATGGAAGCAGCATGGCCTCCAGCTGGATGATGCCTGAAGAGACAGACTCGGAACTGCACCTCTGCTTCTGGAAGAGACCAGCAGCATCCGCTGGGCAGGAAATGGGACGAGCAGCCTGTGTGGTTTTCCTGCAGCAGACAGAGCCGCCCTGTCTCCTGTGTGTGGCTGTGTCTCCCGTGCCTTGTCTCCTTGTCTCCAGTGGCGCTGGGCTATGCCACTCTGGGGGCTATTTCTCCCCCACTCATGTTCCCTCAGCAGACTGACATAAAGGTGCCTTGCGTTTCTAGGATCAAGTGATCCTAGACAAGTCAGATGCTTGTTTCCCTGAGGAATGCAATGTTAACTTTGTCCAACAGCCATGCCTTGATGAAGCCACCCCTCTGTTCCCACTGCCCAGATCCCCAGGGTCGGCTGGGTGCTATCCTTTCTGAGGCTGGTCCTGCTGCCTTGCCTTCACCAGACAGCTTTCTAAAACCCTCTGTACACATCTCTCCAGCCTGTGAACAGAGAGCCCTTCCAGACACAGCAAGGCACCCTGGCAGGGGACCCTAGGAATTCCAGGAACCACCACCCCAGGCCAGCCTGAGGACCAGCAGACACGAGGGCTGCTCTTCCCAAACAAGCTCAGCCCAGCAGGCATCTCCTTTCTCAGCTCCTTCTGGCGCAGTCATTCATCACTCTGACTAAATGAATCTTGACAAAGGACTTGGCAATGCCTTCAATTCAGCTAAAAGGCTCCCACTCCAGCAGCCTGTGCCCACTCAGCATCGGCCCCAAGCCCCACCCAAATTCCTGGAGAGAGCCTCTGGCTTCCTGGCCTGGGCCAAGTTCAAGGAAATCCAGGCATTGTCTGAATCCTTAACCCGGCACTGACCTGCAGGAGTGAAATGAGTGAGGGTCGCGGAGCCAGCCAGAACTGGGCTCCACCCAGGGACACCACCTCATTACCACCTAGGGCAAGGTCACTGCACAAAAAGCTCACTTCTCTGAGCTGGTTTCCTCATATGCAGAATGGGCATACAATCCCCATATTTGAGAGTCCTCAGGAAAATCAAATTCCAGCCCTGGACCATGACCGGTTGCAAATCTGAGGCATTCTGTCTCTCATCAAAGTCCTCTGTCTACAGAGATTTTCACAATACCACTTGACCCAACACCAGGCCCACCCTTATGGAGGTGGCCTATGAATATTGCTGGGCTCAGAGGACCACCACTGTAGCAGGCCTCTTCTCTCCACGTCCTGCTATTACTTCCCTAATGCCACCCAACCAGGAAAGGGAGAAGGGGCAGCCGTTTCCTTCCTTTAGTGGCCCTTTTGGAAGTGAGAGGACCCTGGGCCACTTCCATTTTTTTTTGAGGTTTCTGGTATGTTAAAAATGAGGAAAGTTGCAGTCACTGTGGTATAATTTAAGTATCTACACATAAAAGTATGACACAACAGTATTCATACTATCAACAGTGAAATGAAAGTGAAAGTGAAGTCGATCAGTCGTGTCCGACTCTTTGCGACCCGTGGACTGTAGCCCACCAAGCTCCTCCGTCCATGGGATTCTCCAGGCAAGAATACTGGAGTGGGTTGCCATTTCCTTCTCCAGGGGATCTTCCCGACCCAGGGATCGAACCCAAGTCTCCCACATTGCAGGCAGATGCTTTAACCTCTGCACCACCAGGGAAGCCCTTAAATACAAGAATACAGTCTCTCAGAAAACCTCCTATAGAGACACAGAACTTCAGATCCAAGTACTAACATCAAAGATTTCAAGGGAGGAAAGGAAGCCAGGTTGAAAGAAGAAGGGGGAGGAAGTGGGGGGGTGCGAAAGGGGTGGCCTTACAGACGTCTCCTGCCACCTACAGATACCCAGGCGTTATGGGACTTTTCCAGAGAAGGGAGGACTGGAACTCGGCCCTACCAGAAGTCAGACCAGACCAGAATCAGAATTCGAGTTCTCTGCCAAGAGGAGGTGAGCGGTCTCCAATCCTCAGCTCAGGCTAAGGGCCCTTTGACCAGATTCCTGCATCCAGGACCGGGGGACTAGAAAAACAGGGAAGGATAGGAAGGGTTAAGGAGAGGAAAGAGAGAGGGAAGGGGAGAGAGGACAAGACAACCACAGAAAATGCAATGCATTTTCTGGCGAACTCCAAGTGGTATATTTGGGGTAGGATACAAGCTCAGATCTGCAGGACAGTCATCTGTTTCTTATGATCTGCTGGAACTGGGCCTGTAACCTAAAAGCCTGAATTTTCAGTAAAAGACATAATCAAATCCAATGCAGAAACTTCACTGGATCCCATTCAAAGAAAACAGTGGGGTGGGGTGGCATTTTTGGATGCTTGGGAACATTTGAATAGGGTAAGATATGGATTATTTTACAGAATTACTACTTATCGTTTTGGTCATAGTAATATAGAAGAACAGCCCAAAGGATCATAAAATGGTTCCGGAAAACAATTTTAAAATAAAAGCAATAGATAAAGTACACGAATGTTAAAAAGGGTTGAACCCAAGTGACAATATACAAGGGCTTTACCTTGCCAACTTCCAACTTTGTCTTATAACTTGAAGTCTTTAGTTAAGAAAGATTAAGAGTTTTGTACTACCAACATAAATATAGCTTACATTTTTCAAAATAAAATGCTGTTACTCTGTGCCCCTGCTAGCAATGGGGCTCTGGGTGCCTGAGAATGCAGGAGACTGACCAATTGAGGGGCTGTCCATTCAGGACAGTCTGTTCTGATTAATGCTTATAGGAGGGCAGAGCTGCAGTCCTCACCTAGGCAGCTATGCGAATCCTGCACAAGTCCCTGTGCCTGTCTGTCTCTGAAGCCCCTTCTCTTTTGTCAGCATTTCCCTCACTTTGATCTTTTGCACATCACTTTTACATCACATCCTTGTTCTACCTTATATTTTTTCCGCCCGAGCTGAGAGGTTTGCCAAATCCTAGTTCCTTGCCCAGACACTGAACCCATGCCCCCTGCAGAGGAAGCACAAAGTCCTAACCACTGAACCACCAGGGAATTCTCCTATTTTTTGTTAAATACTCTTCTCTAAGATACCTCAGTTTTTAAAGACAGGTGATATTACTACCATTGAAAGTGAAATCACTTGCTATAAAAAAGAAAGTAATGTTAAAATGAACACTTAATTGTTAAATCAAAACTGTTCTTTGCACTTCCCTTTTCTGTGTGCTGGTCCAAGTAACCCAGAGGCTACACTCTGGGAAAATGGGACTTGTCCCGCATGCCCTCTGGAAAGGAGCCTGGCACATCACTGGGTCTTCCAAAAGGAGGAGGTAGCAAATGTGATGTGAATGTAAAAATGCTCAGGCAGTATCCAGAAATGTGTCTTGTACAGTCTTAATGTCTCCACAGGGCTCTTCGTCTGCTGCATCTCTTGGGACTTTAGGATTGATGAGGAACACACTGTGAACAGCTTCTCCAGGATGATCTGTCTCGTGAGGATTAGACCAGGTTTCCACAATCACCTCACCCATGGCCACAGTTTAGCAGGAGGAGCATGTGATAATCAGCAGCAACAGCAGGGATAGCTGATATTGACCAAGACCTTCAAGGGACAGAGGCCCAGGGGAGAAACAGAAAATAGAGGCTGAGACTAGGAATGGGGGGAAATGGAGAGAAGCTTAGACAAACAGTGCTAGTATCCACCAAAGCTAAATACACGCTTACCCTATGGTGCAGCCATTCCACTCCACAGTATATACTCTCAGAGAGGCCTACACACATCCACCACATGACGCACAGAGTCTTCATAACAGCTGTGTTCATAAAAGCCCCAAATGGAAATCAGTACAGATGCTTATCAAGAAAAACACGAACAAATCTACTGTGAAATAGTATACTGCAAAGAAAAAGTAAACTACTTCACTAAATGCAAAAAAAGAAAAGAATCTCAAAGACATACTTTTAGGAAAAAGAAACCAGACACCAAAGAGTACATATTATGTGGTTCTATTTCTATAAAGTTCAAAACAGGCAAATTAATCCCTGGTAACAGAATCAGAACAGTGGGATGCTACCGACTAAGAAGTCTAGGAAACCTCTGAGGGTGCTAGCAATGTTCTCTATCCCGATTTTGATGGTGGCCACAAAGGTGTTTTCACTTATTAAACATCGGTTGAGCTATACACTAAGATTTGTTTGCATTTTAGTACAAGTATGTTGTACTTCAATATAAAATTTAACATATAAATGTAAGAAAAAGGAAAAAACTCTAGCATAATGCTGAGTTAAGAGAGTGAAAAACAGAATGACCCCTATAACCAATACTGTTTAGTAATTAAGAAGTACATGTACACTAAAATAACACCACCATTTTGCAAGAACACCAAAGATACATATTAAACATTGGAATGGTTGCCTGTAGGGTAAAGAATGAGAGTGCAGGGTAGTGATAAAAGGGAACACATAAATAATAACATTGGGGTCGTGTTAGGACCAGAGAGGATCATGTGCCATTTAAGAATGGAAGAGAAGAAGGTCGAGGAGGAAGAGGACTGAGATTTTTGCACAATCCTTTCGGGTTTCCAACATTGCCCAGGGAACCCAGCTTGAGCTAGGATCCCTGCAGCATCTCCACAAATATAGTATACACAGGATACCTTTGTTCACAGTCCTGGGAAGGCAGTTCTGAAGGACTTGATGCTGGAAGGCTGGCAACTGGGCCCACTGGAGCTCTACAGAGAAGGAGAATTTCAGTTTGGGCTTCCAGGTGACCTGGAACTTATTGCAAAAGCAGGGGAGAGTTATATGTGGTAGAGTCAGAGAAACGGACCCATAGAGGAGGGAGGCTCATGGGCAGCTCACTCCCAGGCCAGCATGGGCCTGAGTCAGACCTCAGAATGTGTCCTTCACAAGATCTGTGATAGCCAAGTACCACTTGGACTTTTAATCAACTTACTACTTTTAATCAACTCACTCTTTTTTTCACTTGAATAAATATTTCAAAGGGTCAGTTCAGTTCAGTTCAGTGACTCAATTGTATCCAACTCTTTGCGACCCTATGAATCACAGCACGCCAGGCCTCCCTGTCCATCACCAACTCCCGGAGTTTACACAAACTCATGTCCATCGACTCGGTGATGCCATCCAACCATCTCATCCTCTGTCGTCCCCTTCTCCTCCTGCCCCCAATCCCTCCCAGCGTCAGAGTCTTTTCCAATGAGTCAACTCTTCACATGAGGTGGCCAAAGTATTGGAGTTTCAGCTTTAGCATCAGTCCTCCCAAAGAACACCCAGGACTGATCTCCTTTAGAATGGACTGGTTGGATCTCCTTACAGTCCAAGGGACTCTCAAGAGTCTTCTCCAACACCACAGTTCAAAAGCATCAATTCTTCGGTGCTCAGCCTTCTTCACAGTCCAACTCTCACACCCATACATAACTACTGGAAAAACCATAGCCTTGACTAGACGGACATTTGTTGGCAAAGTAATGTCTCTGCTTTTGAATATGCTATCTAGTTTGGTCATTACTTTCCTTCCAAGGAGTAAGTGTCTTTTAATTTCATGGCTGCAGTCACCATCTGCAGTGATTTTGGAGCCCCCCAAAATAAAGTTAGCCACTGTTTCCACTGATTTCCCATCTATTTGCCATGAAGTGATGGGATCATACTTATCAATAATTACCTTAAATATAAATGGGTTGAATGACCTAACCAAAAGACAAAGACTGGCTGAATGGATACAAAAACAAGACCCCTATATATACTGTCTAGAAGAGACCCACTTCAAACCAAGGCACAGACTGAAAGTGAAGGGCTGGAAAAAGATATTTCATGCAAATGGAGGCCAAAAGAAAGCAGGAGTAGCAGTACTCATATCAGATAAAATAGACTTTGAAACACAGGCTTTGAAAAGAGACAAAGAAGGACACTACATAATGATAAAAGGATCAATCCAAGAAGAAGATATAACAATTATAAATATATATGCACTCAACATAAGAGCACCACAATATGTAAGGCAAATGCTAACAAGTATGAAAGGGGAAATTAACAGTAACACAATAATAGTGGGGGACTTTAATATCTCACTTACACCTATGGGACAGATCAACCAAACAGAAAATTAGCAAGGTAACACAAACTTTAAATGATACAATGGACCAGTAAGACCTAATTGATATCTATAGGACAGTTCACCCCAAAAGAATGAATTTCACCTTTTTCTCAAGTGCACACGGAACATTCTCCAGGATAGATCACATCCTGGGTCATTAATCTAGCCTTGGTAAATTAAAAAAAAATTGAAATCATTTCAAGCATCTTTTCTGATTACAATGCAGTAAGGTTAGATATCAACTACAGGAAAAAAAAACAATTAAAAATATAAACATAGGGAGGCTAAACAACACGCTTCTGAATAACCAACAAATCACAGAAGAAATAAAAACAAGAAATAAACATATCCATTTAAACAAATGAAAACACAACAATCCAAAACATATGGGATTCAGTAAAAGCAGTGCTAAGGGGAAGGTTCATAGCAATACAAGCTTACCTCAAGAAACAAGAGAAAAATCAAATAAATAACCTAACTGTACACCTAAATCAACTAGAAAAAGAAGAAATGAAGAACCCCAGGGTTAGTAGAAGGAAAGAAATCCTAAAAATTAGGGCAGAAATAAAAAGAAACAAAGGAGACTATAGCAAAGAACAACAAAACTAAAAGCTGGTTCTTTGAAAAGATATATAAAAGAGACAAACCATTAGCCAGACTCATAAAGAAAAAAAGGGAGAAGAATCAAATCAACAGAATTAGTAATGAATGGAGAGATCACAACAGACAACACAGAAATACAAAGGATCATAAGAGACTACTATCAGCAACTAAATGCCAATAAAATGGACAACTGAGAAAAAATGGACAAATTCTTAGAAAAGTATAACCTTCCAAAACTGAACCAGGAAGAAATGGAAATCTTAACAGACCCATCACAAGCATGGAAATTGAAACTGTAATCAAAAAATCTTCCAACAAACAAAATCCCAGGACCAGACAGCATCACAGGTGAATTTTACCAAAAATTTAGAGAAGAGCTAACACCTATCCTATTCACTCTTCCAGAAAATTGCAGAGGAAGGTAAACTGCCAAAATCGTTCTACAAGGCCACCATCACCCTAATACCAAAACCAGACAAAGATGCCACACAAAAAGGAAACTGCAGGCCAATATCACTGATGAACATAGATGTAAAAATCCTCAACAAAATTCTAGCAAACAGAATCCAACGACATATTTAAAAGATCATACTTCATGACCAAGTGGGTTTTATCTCAGGGATGCAAGGATTCTTCAATATTCACAAATCAATCAATGTGATACACCACATTAACAAATTGGAAGATAAAAACCATATGATTATCTCAATAGATGCGGAAAAAGTCTTTAACGAAATTCAACATCAATTTATGATTAAAAAAAAAACCCTCCAGAAAGCAGGCATAAAAGGAACATCAACATAATATAAGCCATATACAATATATAATGTTTGCCATAGCAAACATTATCCTCAATGGTGAAAAATTGAAAGCATTTCCCCTAAAGTCAGAAACAAGGCAAGGGTACCCATTCTCACCACGACTATTCAACTTAGTTTTGGAAGTTTTAGCCACAGCAATCATAGAAGAAAAAGGAATAAAATGAATCCACATTGGAAAAGAAGAAGTAAACCTCTCACTGTTTGCAGATGACATGATCCTCTATATAGAAAACCCTAAAGATACCACCAGAAAATTACTATAGCCAGTCAATGAATATAGTAAAGTTGCAGGATATAAAATTAACACAGAGAAATCCCTTGCATTCCTATACACTAACAACGAGAAAACAGAAAGAGAAATTAAGGAAACAATTCCATTCATCCTTGCAACAAAAAGAGTAAAATACTTAGGAATAAATCTACCTAAAGAAACAAAAGAACTATATACAGAAAACTATAAAACACTGATGAAAGAAATCAAAGATGACACAAATAGATGGAGAAATATACCATGTTCATGGATCAGAAGAATCAATATAGTGAAAATAAGTATACTACCCAAAGCAATCTATAGATTCAATGCAATCCCTATCAAGCTACCAACAGTATTTGTCACAGAACTAGAACAAATAATTTCGCAATTTGTATGGAATTACAAAAAACCTCGAATAGCCAAAGCAACCTTTAGAAAGAAGACTGGAACTGGAGGAATCAACCTGCCTGACTTCAGACTACACTACAAAGCTACAGTCATCAAGACAGCATGGTACTGGCACAAAGACAAAAATACAGATCAATGGAACAAAATAGAAAGCCCAGAGACAAATCCACGCACCTATGGACATCTTATCTTTGACAAAGGAGGCAAAAATATAGAATGGAGAAAAGACAATCTCTTTAACAAGTGGTGCTGGGAAAACTCGGAGAAGGCAATGGCACCCCACTCCAGTACTCTTGCCTGGAAAATCTCATGGATGGAGGATCCTGGAAGGCTGCAGTCCATGGGGTCACTGAGCGTCAGACACGACTGAGTGACTTCACTTTCACTTTTCACTCTCATGCATTGGAGAAAGAAATGGCAACCCACTCCAATGTTCTTGCCTGGAGAATCCCAGAGACAGGGGAGCCTCATGGGCTGCTGTCTATGGGGTCACACAGAGTTGGACACAACTGAAGTGACTTAGCAGCAGCAGCTGGGAAAACTGGTCAACCACTTGTAAAAGAATGAAACTAGAACACTTCCTAACACCATACACAAAAATAAACTCAAAATGGATTAAAGTTCTACATGTAAGGCCAGAAACTATAAAACTTCTAGAGGAAAACATAGGCAAAACACTCTCTGACATAAATCACAGCAGGATCCTCTATGACCCACCTCCCAGAGTAATGGAAATAAAAGCAAAAATAAACAAATGGGACCTAATTAAACTTAAAGTTTTTGCACTATGAAGGAAACTATGAGGAAGGTGAAAAGACAGCCTTCAGAATGGGAGGAAACAATAGCAAATGAAGCAACTTACAAATAATTAAATCTCAAAAATATACAAACAGTTCATGTAGCTCAATACCAAAAAATAAATGACCCAATTAAAAAATGGGCCAAAGAACTGAATAGACATTTCTCCAAAGAAGACATACAGGTGGCTAACAAACACATGAAAAGATGCTCAACATCACTCATTATCAGAGAAATGCAAATCAAAACAACAATGAGGTACCATCTCATGCCAGTCAGAATGGCTGCTATCAAAAAGTCTACAAGCAATAACTGCTGGAGAGGGTGTGGAAAAAAGGGAACCTTCTTACACTGTTGGTGAGAAAGCAAACTAGTACAGCCACTATGGAGAACAGTGTGGAGATTCCTTAAAAAACTGGAAACAGAACTGCCATATGACCCAGCAATCCCAATGATGGGCATACACACTGAGGAAACCAGAATTGAAAGAGACACGTGTACCCCAGTGTTCATCGCAGCACTATTTACAATAGCCAGGACATGGAAGCAACCTAGATGTCCATCAGCAGACGAATGGATAAGAAAGCTGTGGTACATACACACAATGGAATATTACTCAGTTATAAAAAGAACGCATTTGAATCAGTTCTAATGAGGTGGATGAAACTGAAGCCTATTATACAAAGTGAAGTAAGCCAGAAAGAAAAACACCAATACAGTATATTAATGCATACATATGGAATTTAGAAAAATGATCACAATGACCCCAATAAGCGAGACAGCAAAAGAGACACAGAGATAAAGAACAGACTTTTGGACTCTGTGGGAGAAGGCGAGGGTGGGATGATTTGAGAGAATAGTATTTAAACATGTATATTACCATATATGAAATAGATCACCAGTGCAGGTTCAATGCATGAGACAGGGTGCTCAGGGCTGGTGCACTCGGATGACCCTGAGGGATGGGATGGGGAAGGAGGTGGGAGGGGCGTTCAGGATAGGGGACACATGTACACCCATAGCTGATTCATGTCAATGGATGGCAAAAACCACTACAATATTTTAATTAGCCTCAAGTTAAAATAAAAAAATTTTTAAATGAAAAACCTCTTGCCCTAACAGAAAGGTTTCCATTAAATTAAAGAAAATTATACCCCCAATGCAGGTTGTTTTTAATATTGTTCTAGATGCTGGTGCCTGCTATGGTTGTGCACAAAGACCTAATCCCACTTTGTTTGAAAGAGGGATTACCAAGTGCCAGAGAAGTGTTAAAAGTACTTTAGATCCAACTTTCTCCTTGACAAATTCAGAAGGGCCCAAAGAGAGTTTTAAAGAGATGCACTCTCTCACCAACTGATTTAATACGGTGGTGTCTCTGGGTCTCTATAATCATCTCTTGTGCCAGGGGGCATAGGCACCTTGCACTTTGAAAGACCTTTGTAAGGACAAGTGAGTAGGGGGCATGAGTTTCTCAAGCAGGGGCAGGGCAGGGCAGGTTAAAAGACAAGAGCAGAGTAAGAAAACCCTCACTAGAGAAGAGCTCTACCATGTAGGCCCTAAGTGGTCCAGGGCTGTTTGGAAAGGGAATCCTGGCTCTCAGTGCCTGAGCAGGGGTACTTTGAGTCCACGGACTCCTTGCCTTATGAGAGGGGTCCAGCTGTGAGAGAGTCTCTTTAAATACAGGGCCTAGGATCTTGCCACTTAATTTGTTGTTGTTGTTGTTGTTGTTCAGCTGCTAAAGCTCTTTGGGAGCCCATGGACTGAAGCACACCAGGCTTCCCTGTCCTTCACTATTTCCTGGAGTTTGCTCAGATTCATATTTATTGAGTCAGTGATGCCATCTAACCATCTCTTCCTCTGCTGCCTTCTTCTCCTTTTGGCTTCAGTCTTTCCCAGCATCAAGGTCTTTTCCAATGAGTCAGTTCTTCCCATCAAGTGGCTAAAGTATTGGAGCTTCAGCTTCAGCATCAGTCCTTTCAATGAATACTCAAGGTTGATTTCCTTTAGGACTGACTGGTTTGATCTCCTTGCAGTTAATTACTGTATGCAAGTAAATAAAATGCAGTCTCAAGACAGAGCATGTACTAGACAAACAAACCTGGTGGGGATGGAAGGGAAGGAACTAGAAGAAGAACTTGTTAAGAAGGTTGATAAGGCAGCACCAGTGGACATCTGATGTGTTTGCCTGAACTGCATCTATACCCTTTCACTGGAAACAGCAGCTCATCTTTCCTTTCAGAAGTAGCCTCTCTCTCTGATTCTCAGTACTTTTGGTTGTGCAAGGCTGACTTCATCCCCTTTCCACTGTAGGATGCAGGAGATCCAAGCTTGGCTAGTCAGAAGATACCATCCTTCCTTCCTGTGCTCAGTTGCTCAGTTTTGTCTGACTCTTTGTGAGCCCACAGAGTGTAGACCTCCAGGCTCCTCCGTGCATGGGCTTTTCCTGGCAATAATACTGGAGTGGCTTGCCATTTCCTCCTACAGGATCTTCCCAACTCAGGGATCCACTGGGCATCTCCTGTGTCTCCTGCACTGGCAGGCATAGTCTTTATCATTGAGCCACCTGGGAATTTCCCTTCCTCTCCACTTCATCATAATGATGAGCGTACTGCCCACTAACAGAAAAACTCCTGAATTCAGCTGCACCTGAAGCTAGAATCCCCCTTTCCTTTTCATTGATGCTTACTCTGGAGATTTCATCTAGTCTGTAGATGTCCTTTCCGAATAACCCAGATATCCTTAAAGATCCGGGTCTAGTGAGCCCCCGTACTCATTGCACAGAAGCATTCCCCACCCTCTCCCGAGATGCCGATTACATGACTTGGAGGTGACCAGCTGAAATGTGAAATCCCACAGACATTTAATTTTTAAAATAATTTTAAAGTTTTAGCTATTTTTCTTTTGTATCCTCATCTCGAACTCTTCCACAGTCCCTTGGAAAGCCCCCACGCTCCAAGCCAGACGCGCATCAGGCCTGACGTACAAACATGGCCGGGTACGCGGCACGCGAGCGATGGGGCTCGCAGGGCCCTCGTGCCGGCGGGCGGGAGCTGACAGCGGCTCGCACGCATGCGCCGGGAGGTGGGGCCGAGTCCCAGGCCTGCGCCGGGAGGTGGGGCCGAGTCCCAGGCCTGCGCCGTGCCTCTCCACAGGCCGGGGGCGGGGCGGCGGGGAGAGCGCGCCCGAGGCGGCTGCGGGGCGCTGAGGAGTTGGTGCCCCAGAGACCTTCCTTCGGGCGCATCTTCCCCGCCGGGTGCGTCCTCACGAGGCGCCCCCACTCGGCGGGACCGGGCCAGGGGATGGAGTGGGCCCACCGACACGGCCGTGTAGGGACCCAGAGGAGACGACCGCGCGAGCCCTGACCCGCCGTCCTCGCCCAAGCGCCCATGGGCGCCTCCCTGCGGCTCTGAGGGTGGCGAGCGGCGGGGCCGCGGCGCCGAGGAGGGCTACGCTCGTGCCCGGCCGCGCACAGGCCGCGCGCGTGCGCTCGCGCTGCAGGGCCGGCCGCGCCCGCCCCTCCTCTCGGCGCCGGCCCGGGATCCCGGTCCGCGAGCGGCGGCGGCCGGAGGGACGATGAGCGGCGCGGCGCGGGCGGGCCCGGCCCGGCTCGCCGCGTTCGCTCTGCTGACCTGCAGCCTGTGGCCGGCGCGGGCGGACAACGCGAGCCAGGAGTACTACACCGCGCTCATCAACGTGACGGTGCAGGAGCCCGGCCGCGGGGCCCCACTTACATTCCGCATCGACCGCGGGCGCTACGGACTCGACTCGCCCAAGGCCGAGGTCCGTGGCCAGGTTCTGGCGCCGCTGCCTATCCATGGAGGTGAGTGCCTGGCAGGGAAAAGAGGAGCCATGGAAGGCGGAGGGGGCAGGGTTGGCCCTCATCCCCCAGGAGCCACAACCTGGGCGCGGAGGCGGCGGAGGCGGCGCCCCCACCCCGCCCGGCTTGATGCGCCGCTCGGCGGGCGGCCCCAGGGTCGAGGTTCCCGTCGTGTCCTCCCCCCGCAACCCGTTCGCTGCTGGGAATGAGGCTCCAGACGCGTTATTGGGTTCTTCTCCTCTTTTTAAAAAAGCTTTCCCCCCCTGGGTTCAGTTAGCTTGTTTACAGGAAGGCATTGAACTGCGAGTTTGCAGGGACAGCTCAGACAAAGGAGGTGGTGGAAGAGCGAAAAACTAGTTCATGATGGATGAAGTCTCAACCTGTATTTCGGAAACCGCACAGGTTCCTTCCCGAAATCACAGACTGCGCTGTATTGAATCTGGAAGGATGAGGCCCTTTTCTACTGTAAAAACCTGCCGTTTTTCTTATGTGACAAGTGGAAGGAGAGTGGAGGAGGAAAATGGGCATCTTCCGTGTTGCTTTTGGCTCTTATTGTGCCCTACCAGCTTTACTGTAATTTGACGCCTGAACATCTGACGTTACGACGAATCCGATACCAATTGGAACCTGTAGCCAAGTCTTCAGGTCGTGAGAGTCTGCCAGAGGGGAAATAGGTAAAATTTTTGAGAGTTGTCTTTGAAGCCATTTGGCTTAATCTTACGTCTTCCTATCATTTGTTCTTTAATAATTTAGTATAAAGCATATATTTGTACAAATTTCTGGTAATGTTTTAAAAGAAACTTTTCCCACACTGTGCAGTATGATTTTGTTTTTGGCCTACAGCGACTTTTTGGAAAAATGTCTACTATCTTCTCCATCTCTACCCACTCTCACCCTGAGAATGCTGAGAGGGGACTTTTTAAAGCTGCTTTTCATGTTAAGATGACCTAAACTAGGCAACCTACATAAGGTGTTTGTTTTTATACTCTAAACTATTAGAACATCATGCCACTTCTGAGATATATGTTTGAATGCGAACTTGCTGAGCTGTTTTTTTTTTTCTTTGAGGCAATCTAGGTAGGGAAGATGGAGGAGGAAATGGCAACCCACTCCAGTGTTCTTGCCTGGAGAATCCCAGGGACGGGGGAGCCTGGTGGGCTGCCGGCTATGGGGTCGCACAGAGTCGGACACGACTTAAGTGACTTAGCAGCAGCAGCAGCAGCAAGGGAAGAAGAATCAGGAAGGGCTTTCACCAGCCTTTCCCCAGTTAACACCTTCGTTTCAAACATTCATTTTTACATCAGTAATCAGTTGCTTAGTATGCACTTCTCATCTCCACTTTGTTAAAAAAAAAAAAAGGCAGTTAGGGTCCTGCCTTGCCCACAGTAACAACTTTGGCCTTTGGTTCATTCAGTAAATATTTGCTTGCTTGTTCTGTGCCAGTCACTGTGCTTGGGACACAAAATGTTTCCAAACTGTGGTACTGACAATGGTAGTCTGTTTTCTGGGGTTGAGATCTGTGAGGGTCACGTGGAAGGGGAGGAAGAGGGAAAGGCAAACTGTTCTGGAACAAGAACTGGCCCTGTGCAGTGTTTTGAAATCTGTGGTTTGTCTTTGGGTTCCTCTAGGCACCTCGAATCCATGATCCTCACTTTAGATACTTGCCTCATAAGTGATCTGTGTTCTGAAACTGCTTGTTTCTTGCCTGTCATTCCAAGCAAAAGCCCCATCTTTAGAAAATTTTTTTTAGGTGTTTGTATAGAAGGGTATTGGACACTGATGGGTGGTAAAGGCTGGTCTTGTTCCTCTGTCAGTAGGGAGGTTTCAGTTGTGCTGTACATAAGCCTTATGTCACTGGTGAAGTACTGTATGAGTTTAGGAAAGTAATTTGGCCTTTTAGCCTCAATTTTGTTTGCAAAAGGGAATGGTGAACTAGTTATACCTTAAGTTTATTGAGGGGCTTCCCTGGTGGCTTAGATGGTAAAGAATCTGCCTGCAATGTGGGAGACATGGGTTCAATTTCCTAGACTGGGAAGATCCCCTGGAGGAGAGCATAGCAACCCATTCCAGTATTCTTACCTGGAGAATCCCCATGGACAGAGGAGCCTGGCAATTTGCTAAGGGTTGGACTCGACTGAGCGACTAAGCACAGCACAACACAAGGTTATTGAGAGGCTTAAATGGTGCCTACATTCTTAGAAGAGAAGATTTGTTAACCTAAATGAATCTCTATAAATTGGTGGAGTTTCAGACATGGCATCAATGTGAATACGTTGGAGCAGTCTTGGAAACTTGAGTCTGCAGTCAGTTCCCCTGGGTGTCTATCTTCTCTTCATTTCCTCTGTTCTCTAGGGACTCATTTTGTATCCACACATGAGATTGCTCAAGGTTTTTTCATGGCATCGGTGGTGGAATCCTGCAGGTGGTTTGGGTCTGGCTTTCTACTAAGGGATCTGCACACATAGGTTCTTTCAATCCAGCAAATACTAATTGAAAACCTGCTGGTCCCAGCCACCACCCAAGGTACTAGGAAAGAGGGATGGGCCCCAGAAATAAGCAAAACAAATTCTTTTCTCCCTGAAGCTCATGGTCTAGTGGCATTTTTCTGTCAGTTTACCTATAAACAGTTTCTAAGTCAATGGACTAACATGAAATCTAAGAAGTTTTTGTGCTTTCGCAGCAGAAATTTAGGAATGTATTTTGTTTTTTTGTTTTTGTTTCTTGGCCATGCTATCATTAGCATGCAGAGTCTTCAGTTCCCCCGAACTGTGATCTGGCCCACACACCCACAGTGGAAATGCAAAGTTCCAACCACTGGACCACCAGGGAAGTCCTAGGAATGTATTTTAAAAAACAAGAATGGTGATAGAAATCTGTTAAAATTTTTCATGTTTAAGAAAATGGCTTATATCTATTATGTCAGTGTACTCTAATCACTCAGTCGTGTCTGGATATCTGCAACCACATGGACTGTAGCCCACCAGGCTCCTCTCAGGCAAAAATACTGGAATGGGTTGCCATTTCCTCCTCCAGGGGATCTTCCTGAGCCAGGGATGGAACATGGGCCTCCTGCGTTGCAGGCAGATTCTTTACCATCTGAGCCACCAGGGAAGCCCGTATGTCTATTATACCTCAATTTTAAAAAAGAAAATAGCTTAAAATTTGAATATTTGGTTATTTCACATTATGATATTCTCGATTTAATCTCAAATTTTAGTGGTTTTAGAAAAAATAATATATTCTGACTCTTGCGTGCTTATAATTTTAAGTTGAAGAGAATTCTTAATGTGTTTATTGAAGATTTACTGAGTGTTGACACTAAACAAAGTGATGTTCAGATTACAAAAAAAATAGTTATGAGACAGAATTACTGGCAAAAAAAAAGAACCAGCCATGGTTAAGAGATGGGAAGTTAATAAAAATTTTGAGGACAGGTGTTTGGTAAATATAAAGACAAAAGTAGTTTTCCTAGAGCTTAACATGATAACTCGTTTTAATTCTTTGACTTGGTTGTGACAGTAAAAACCTTTCTAGTTATTTTGCATTCAGTCAGTCGCTCAGTCGTGTCCGACTCTTTGCGACCCCATGAATCGCAGCATGCCAGGCCTCCCTGTCCATCACTAACTCC
Organism: Oryx dammah; assembly: GCF_014754425.2. Taxonomy (NCBI): domain Eukaryota; kingdom Metazoa; phylum Chordata; class Mammalia; order Artiodactyla; family Bovidae; genus Oryx; species Oryx dammah. Next base: position 106,310,305 of record NW_024070189.1, on the reverse strand, counting down.
CTGAGTTTACTCAAACTCACGTCCATCGAGTCCGTGATGCCATCCAGCCATCTCATCCTCTGTCGTCCCCTTTTCCTCCTGCCCCCAATCCCTCCCAGCATCAGAGTCTTTTCCAATGAGTCATTATTTCTGTAAATTAGGCATGTATGAATTACTGGACAAGATTTATTTGTCCTATATCTTTAAAGAGCGATTTGGCAATTTCTTCCTAAATGCTTTGGTATTTTAGAAGTACGTTTTGAAAAGTGTTAAACTTTATAAAATATTTCATAAGTAAGTGTTGTACTTTGAAAATACATTCTTTATCCTTAGAGTACATTTTAAATGGAGATTTATTTGGTGATAAAAAATTTCATTTTTTTAATTTTTTTTATTTTTTATTTTATTTTACAATTCTGTATTGGTTTTGCCATACATTGACATGAATCCACCACGGGTGTACATGCGTTCCCAAACTTTTGCAGGAACATGCCTCATATTTATTCACAGATACTGGTTGTTGTTCATGGTTGCTTTCTTATTACTAACTTACTCAAAGGGTGAGCGTAGATCTAGAAACAAATGTAAAATCTAGCTAGCATTTACTGTGGAACAGACGTTGTAGATGTGCTTTGTGTGTGTGCACACTAACTTTTTGTTTGAGCCTGGAAGTGGGGGTTGGGAGAGAGGTCCTGTTGTTGATGATGTCATTTTGTATGCAAATATGCTGGTGGGAAGAATTTGGTACTAGTCATTTTGCATAGAAATTTTCAGGATTGGACGTTTAAGCCTTGGAGAACAATTTTACCAAGTAATAAATGTTTTTTGGTCATCTGGTTGACTAAAGGGATGCCATAACATTTTTAAAAAATCTTAGATTCTTATGTTTTATATATGTGATTTTGTTGGATTAAACATAAACTTGGTTTTTAAAATTCTGATTTTAGAGTGAAGGCAATCGATGTGGAAACAAGATCTTGGATGAAAAGGGTCATGAAATGTTAGATTGTATAATGCCAAAGGCAGGGGCTACCGGATATAGAGATATCAAAATATTCAGAAAAAAAGTAGGTGTTATCCTGGAATCAGAGACCCTGAAAGGAAAGATAATTCAGAAGGAGCTGGAAGCCCTAAAAACCAAATCTTGACCTAAAATAGATAACCAAGCAATATATGATAAATTATATTTGTATTAAATTTTAACAATTTTGAAAATATTTTTACATTTTGTATTTTTCCTTTGCTTTTGGATGATTCATTAGCATATAAAATTTGAGTATATATTTTTAAACCTCCCCACCAAATATATACATCCTTCCTCCATTCCATCTTTCTGTTTCTCTTTATAGCAAAGTGTCTGTACTTTCTGCCTTAGAGTTTTCATCTTGCTATTCTTCACATTGTGAAGGTCTTTGTTGTGCCAGTGATTTGATAAAGACGTTACATATTTAACTGAAATATTGGATGGCAGGATCCTCAGGATCTCAATGTATGGAATGGTGGGCTGAAACTAAGAGAAAAGGCAATAGAAATTATTATATAGTCTTGAATTTGGGTAAAAAAAAATTAGCTGCAGTGAAAGGAGTTGAGGGGAAATAAGGCTTCGAGCTGCATGTCATAGGACAAAGCCTCTGTTCACTCACTGACCAGCCCATTCTACTCTCGCATGCATGTGAGCATCGTATCCTGGGTAACACAGGTCCCACTTCATTATAGGCCAGGCACACTTTTAGTACATGTTCATTTCTGAATATGACTTTTAAGAGATGAACAAACTACAAAGCATTGCTTTGAATATTATAAAAGGGAAATCCTTCATTTGAAGGAGCATTAGATTAGATCCCTCCATCTTGAACAAGGTGTAACTGTAAAATAGTAAGACGAACCTTGTTAAACAAAGTACCAGATATACCCATTAAGGATACTGTTCTTTTAATGCCAGTCACATGGGCGTGTATATGTTTCTATGTATACATACATATTTTGCAACAATGAAAAATTTAAACACTTTCAGAATTTGTTTTGTGAGGTTATCTTTTTGATTGACCCATTTGGAAAATACCTACAGTTTATCAAATGTCTGTCTTTTCTGGATAGATTTTAATTTTGACAGTTGAAAATTATTTTTGAGGCAGTCTTTTAATGTGCTTGTGAATTCTCTCTTTAGATAATTCTCAAAGAAGTCTGGTAGTGTTTTGGACCATGTCCACACCTCTGGGGTGCATTTCCACCTACCAAATCTTAGAGGCAAACCTTAAAAGGATGAGATTTATTCGAAGTACCTAATCGTACCAATCCTCAGAGCTGGTTGTTTTAAGTATAGCAACCTTGACTTATTTACAAAATGCAATTAAGTTTTCAGGATCATCATTTGTTTGTTTCATCATCCTTAGAGTATTTTATGCACTAAACATCGATTTCTTTTCCATAAGTCATAGTAAATGTAGCTTTCTTTACTGTTGGAAGCAATTTTGAACAAAATAAAGGGATCTCTTCAAGTGCCAAATGACATAAATTAAAAAGTCCTTAATAAACTCCTCTGAGCTTGCATTATGCAGGTTCTGTGGTGTGTGTGTGGAAGATATGGTATGCAATTCCTGCCTAAGAGAACTCGTCAGGATGGCACAAATAGGACATGCCATTGCAGAAGATGGGGCAGGCTGTATGCAGACACCAGCAAGGGGACCAGCCGCATGTTATTGTAAACAGAGTTTGTTGGAATACAGCCATGTCCGTTCATTCACGTGTCTGTGGCTCTGTGGTTTACCGACAGAGTTAAGCAATTATTACAGGAGCCTATATGACTTGCAAGCCTAAGCCACTTGTTCTCTAGTCCTTTAAGAAAACTTTTGACAAGCCACATCCATGTTCTAAAGGTTCATTTATACCTTAGTTTTTCCCATTAAAACTATGTTATGGATTTATGGGTGAGAGGTTGATTCCTAAGTTGTCCCAGACTGTGAGCTCTTGGAAATTAGGGACAGCGTCTTCTTTGTTTTAACCAAATACCTCAAACTGTGCCTGGCACTAGCAAGCCACTGTGATATATGGTTGCATTTAACCCCGTGGTGCTTGGTCTGGTAGTGAAACTGATGGCAGGTGTTGCCCGAATCTGTATAATGGGATGGGGATGGTGGGGTGTTGATAGAGTATACTATAGGGCCTCTGTTACTATGCTAGATCAGTAAATGGTACAAAGATCAGAGAAAAGAAAAATTATTTGGACTTGTAGTCTAGAGAGGTTTCATTGAAAATGTGGAAGTTGAAATTAAACTTGATCGGTTCTTTCTCTAGCCATAATGGAATAACAGACACTAGGTTTACCTTGCCACCTCAAGTGACTGGAAAACCTGACAGTTATGAAACAGCAGTCTTAGAAATAGGTCAGAAAACAGCACAGGACAGTGCTCCCTGAGAGAAAGGAAATAAACAACAGAGCTCTGTGACTGCCTCAGCTTACCTCCTGGAGAGTTTCTAAACTGAAGCTCAGGGAAGGGGAACCCAGAAAGAATCTAGTGGTCTTCCTGAGTTGATGAGACAGAGTTCAAAGCTCAGAGAGGTGAAGGCAGCTTGAGTAGGCTTGAATGTGTGAGGAGGTCAGGTACAGGAGAGGAGGGAGCTGCAAGGGGTTCGTTCACTCAAGCCCTTGATTGAGTACTGTTCTGCTTGTTTTATGGAGACCTGTCAGAAATTAGCAGGTGGAAGAATTCTTGGAGTTCACACAAGGCTGGGAATAGTTCATATTCTCACTAATCAAAGTAGAAAGACCTAATGGATGAGGCATGGAGTAAGGCTAAATTAGCCCTGGAGAAAAGCTTGTTCTGGACCCACCTACCAAATCTTAGAGGCAAACCTTAAAAGGATGAGATTTATTCAAAGTACCTAATCATGAACAAACCCAAGGGATTACAACAAAGTCCAGCTCCCAAAAGCATGAAATCCAATACCAGCATCCAATAAAAAATGAGCAGACAAGCCAAGTAGAGAAAATATGGCCCATAACCAGACAGAAAACAGTCAGCAGAAACAGTCCCATAAGTGGGACAAATGATGGAACTGCAAATAAAGGTGTGGAAAGAGCCATTATAAATATCCTCAGTTTGTTCATGGAGATAAAAAGAAACCTGAACATGACGAGGAGAGAAATGGATCTAAAAATAGACCCACATCAAACTATGAGCAAGGGGAAAAGACAACCCTCAGAATGGGAGAAAATAATAGCAAATAAAACAACTGACAGAGGATTCATTTCCAAAATACACAAGCAGCTCATACAACTCAATACCAGGAAAACAAACAACCCAATGAAAAAGTGGGAAAAAGACCTAAACAGACATTTCTCCAAAGAAGACATACAGATGGCTAGGAAACAAACACATGAAAAGATGCTCAACATTGCTCATTATTAGAGAAATGGAAACCAAAACTACAATGAGATATCACCTCACACTGATAAGAATGGCCATCATCAAAAAGTCTACAAGCAATAAATGCTGGCGAGGGTGTGGAGAAAAGGGAGCCCTCTTGCACTGTTGGTGGGAATGTAAATTGATACAGCCACTATGGAAGACAGTATGGAGATTCCTTAAAAAACTAGGAATAAAATCACCATATGACCCAGCAATCCCACTCCTAGGCAGATACCCTGAGGAAACCAAGATTGGAAAAGACACATGTATCCCATTGTTCATCGTAGCACTGTTTACAATAGCTAGAACATGGAAGCAACCTAGATGTCCATTGACAGATAAATGGATAAAGAAGTTGTGGTATATATACACAATGGAATATTACTCAGCCCTAAAAAGGAACGCCTTTGAGTCAGTTCTAATGAGGTGGATGAACCTAGAATCTATTATACAGGGTGAAGTGAGAAAGAGAAAGATAAATACCATACTCTAACGCATATATATGGAATCTAGAAAGTGGTACTAAAGATACTTACAGGGCAGCAGTGGAGAAACAGACATAGAGAATAGACTTATGGACAGAGGGAGAGGGTGAGATGTATGAAAAGAGTAACATGGAAACTTAAGTGAGTTCAGTTCAGTTCAGTTGCTCAGTCGTGTCCAACTCTTTGCGACCCCATGAACTACAGCACGCCAGGCCTCCCTGACCATCACCAACTCCCGGAGTCCACCAAACCCATGTCCATTGAATTGGAAACTTACTTACTATATGTAAAATAGGTAGCCAACAGGAATTTGCTATATGGCTCAGGAAACTCAAACAAGGGCTCTGCATCAACCTAGGGGGTGGGATGGGAGACAGGTTCAAAAGGAAGGGGATATATGTATACCTATGGCTGATTCATGTTGAAGTTTGACAGAAAATAGCAAAATTTTGTAAAGCAATTATCCTTCAATAAAATAAATAAATTTTTAAAAGATCCACATCAAACTTCTAGCAGTAAACTCAAACCTGAAGAAGTGTAGGATTTATATTGATAGAGAAAAGAAGAAAGTATGTACTGAGAGGATGATATTTCCTGCTTTGGTGATCCCTCTTTATCCCAAACAGTGATATAGTTAACATATATTGGGTACATACTCTCTGCCAAGAGTGATGCCAAGTATTGTACATGTAGTATCATTGAATTCTTGTAACAGCGCTAGGTGGTACAGTATCCTCATTCTGTGGAGGGGAATTCAAGGCACTCCAGTCTCTTAGTGTTTTTGTTTTTTTGTTTATAACACTTAATATGGTTGGAAATTGTGTACCTATCTTATTTGCTTCTGAAGGCAGAGATTCTGGTGTCCACTTTTGTATACTCAGTGCTCACTGTTGAGCCTGGAACATAGGAGGTTGGTACTGATAATTAGTGTTGGACAAATTAAAGTGAGTGAGGTAATCCACCAGCTGAATCTTGTGATTCAGAAGAGTTTGGATTTGATGTAGGTCTGTCTGACTACAGAGCTCATACTTCCACCATGTCTTGTACCACTTCTCAAGTGAGTTTAGTAAATTATGAATGATCTACTTCGTGGAATGTTCCACAACCATTAAAGGGGATCATGTGAAAGTTAGGTATATCCTACAAAAGTAATATCTTTACAGTGGACAGGGACTCAAAGTAATATGCAAAAATAAAAATGGCTGTGTTATAGCTGTTGGATCATGGGTAACATTTCTCCTTTTCTTTTCTCTCTTTTTTTTTGAAGTTATTTTTAATATCAAACCTTCTTCACAGAGGGAAAGTCATACTCTCTGAAGGGAACAAGTAAGTGTCTAAAGTTGATTTTTTTTAAAATAAGGTTTATTCCCTAACTTCAAGAAAAATTGAATTAATTCCAAATCATGGTTAGAATGAGTAGAAAACTGAGAGATGACTAGAAATACACTGAAAAGTGCATGTTTTTCTCCAATAAGAAAAGAGTGAAGACCAAGTATTCTTGTCTTAACAGGAATCAAGCTAACATATGGCATCATTTGTTTTTTTTTTTAATTGAAGGATAATTGCTTTATAGTACTATGTTGGTTTCTGCCATACATCAACATGAATCAGCCATAGGTAGACACCCGTCCCCTTCCTATTGAACCTGCTTCCCACCTCCCACCCCATCCCACTCTTCATTGGGTTTGAGCTCCCTGAGTCATACAGCAAATTCCCACTGGCTCTCTGTTTTACATACGGTAATGTATATTCTTCCATACTACTCTTTCTATTTGTCCCACTCTCTCCTTTGCCCCCTGTGTCCAGAAGTCTGTTCTCTGTGTCTGAGTCTCCGTTGCTGCCCCGCGAATAGGTTCATCAGTGCCATCTTTCTAGATTCCATATATATGCGTTAATATTATACACTGGTTTTTCTCTTTTTGACTTACTTTACTCTGTATAATAAGCTCTAGGTTTCATCTACCTCATTAGAACTGACTCAAATATGTTCCTTTTTATGGCTGAGTAATATTCCATTGTATATATGTACCGTAACTTCTTTATCCATTCATCTGTCAATGGACATCTGGGTTGCTTCCATGTCCTAGCTATAGTAAATACTGCTGCAGTGAACACTGGGGTACCTGTGTCTTTTTCAGTTATGGTTTTCTCAGGGTATATGTGTGGCATCGTTGTGGCATTTGAGCAGTTAGTGAATCCTAGAAAGGGACAGGACTTTTCTATAATATTTTTATGATGATGATATTAATGCTTTTATTTTATTTTTGTTTTCCCTATTTAAAACCATTCTGTATTTAAAGTATGAAGACTTAACTATGGGTAATCTCCACTTTTTGAAAGTTCATCCCATGCCATTTTGCTTTTATGAAAGACCTACATTAGTACCTATTTTTGATAACAAAAGAAACCGCAAGAGGATTTTTGCTTTTAGCAGAAAAAAGGCCAGAAGCAAAAATAGCAAGCGTTTGTTTTGTAGCAGGGCGAGCCATTGGAGAGGTGGCCACGGTGGGAGCAGTGAGAGCAGCCTCCCCAGAGCTCCTTCCCCCGGAACAGCACTCAGTGTCTTAACGTTGAGCTGCCATAGTTGTCAAACATGTCTCTGAGCATCTGTGCTCTATCTTGATTTATTATGCGGGTCCATTAGCAAGATGTGTCCTCCAATCATTGTTTCTTCCTTTTTTGACATTTTGGTTTACAGTAAACTTTTCCTCTTTCCACTTCTCCTGTCACTTTTTCCTATGTCTTTACTTTTAGCCTAGTTTTCTCTGAGCTCTGGATTCATATATTCAACTGCCTACTTGGTATTTTTAACTTAAATTTCCCAAGAACTTCTCCAGATTGATAAATGGAGCTTTTGATGTGTGTGTATACATACATACATACATATATATATATATACACACACACATATGTATATATATTCTGTCTACTACCACTGTTTTCGGGGCTTCCTGGGTGGCTCAAATGGTGAAGAATCTGCCTGCAATGCCGAAGACCCAGGTTCAATCCCTGGGTCGGAAAGATCCCCTGGAGAAGGGAATGACTACCCACTCTAGTATTCTTGCCTGGAAAATTCCATGGACAGAGGAGCCTAGTGGGCTGCAGTCCATGGGGTTGCAAAGAGTTGGACATGATTGAGTGACTGAAACCTGTTTTCTAGTCTTCCCCATCTCAGCAAATGACATCGCAGTCCACTTTTGTTATTTAAACAAATTTAGGCATCACCCTATCTTCTTTTTCTTACATTCCACTTCTGATTTATCCTTCACATTTTACTGTCAGGGTGGATCATATCTATCTGTTGCTTGCCATTTTCACTCCTGTCATCTTAGTACAGACAGTTGCCATCTCTCTGGTCTTCCTGCTTCTTAACTTCTGTCAGTCGTTTCTCCCCAGTAGCCACAGCGATCTTGAAACGTCACCCAGTCTTGTCACTGCTTGCTTAAATTGCCTCTCAGTGGCTTCTTCTAATCCTTGGAGTGGAAATCTGAACTCCTTACTGTAGTATGCAAGGCACCTCCTGATTGGTCTGGTTCCCAGCCTTTCCCTCCCTCAGGCCATTCATCTCTCCCTTGCTCACTGTGCTGAAGCTACCTGTATTTTGATACTCTCGTTCCTAGGGCCTCTTATGTTTTCTTTACATTGTGTGCCTTCTTGCTGATATCCCACTCACCTCTACCTCCTACTCTTCACATGATGTTTGCTGTATTAATAGAGCTTTATGGTTCTTTGATTCTGTATGCTGCTGCTGCTAAGTCGCTTCAGTTGTGTCCGACTCTGTGCTACCCTATAGATGGCAGCCCACCAGGCTCCTCTGTCCCTGGGATTCTCCAGGCAAGAACACTGGAGTGGGTTGCCATTTCCTTCTCCAGTGCATGAAAGTGAAGTCGCTCAGTCCTGTCCAACTCTTCATGACCCCATGGACTACAGCCTACCGGCCCCCTCAGTCCATGGGATTTTCCAGGCAAGAATACTGGAGTGGGTTGCCATTGCCTTCTCCTTGATTCTGTATAATGACCAGTTGAAAGGGCCATGGAGATGGAGACATGGGGAAGGAATTGTAGAATCTAAGAACTTAATGGTCATCTGTAATCATCAAGTCTAGCCACTCATCTGAGGCCTCAGCATTCTTATCTAGTGGTTTTACAGCTCACACTTGAACAAATGAGTGATGGAAATCTACCACATTCATCTCTGGAAAACAGAATGTTAGAAAGTCTTTTTTTCATCTGCAGAAGAAAAATTGGTTCAAAAATTTGTAGACAGTTGTTAATTTCCTTGTCTGATTCAAGTCCTCTAACCCTTAGACTTCATGTTCTTATTTCTGTTCTTAAGAATATAGTATTTTAAACCACAGAACACAGCATTCCACTTAAAGGATACAGTGAGTTCAGTAATGTCCCAGAAAAATTCATGTCCACCTGGCACTTCAGAATGTGATCTTATTTGCAAATAACATCTTTGCAGATGTAAGTAGTTAAGGATCAAGATAAGATCATACTAGTTTATGGTGGACCCTAAATCCAGTGACTTATAAGGAGAAGAGAGAATACAGGATTCATGTCAATGTATGGCAAAACCAATACAGAATTGTAAAGTAAAATAAAAAATAAATTAATTTTAAAAAAAAAGAAACACACAAAGATAAAGGCCATGGGAAGATAGAGGTTGAAATAGGAGTTATGCTGCCATAGCTAGGGAGTGCCAAGGATTGCTGACAACCACTGGAGGCTAGGAGAGAGGCGTAGGACTGTTGTTCCCTTGGAGTCTTCAAAAGGAGCCAACTGTACCGACACCTTGATCTTGACTTCTGCCCTCCTGAATTGGGAGACGATACATTTATGTTGTTTTAAGCCACACATGGACATCACCAGATGGTCAATAATGATACCAGATTGATTATATTCTTTGCAGCCGAAGATGGAGAAGCGCTATACAGTCAGCAAAAACAAGAGCAGGAGCTGACTGTGGCTTAGATCATGAACTCTGTATTGCCAAATTCAGACTTAAATTGAAGAAACTAGGGGAAACCACTAGACCATTCAGGTATGACCTAAATCAAATCCCTTATGATTATACAGTGGAAGTGAGAAATAGATTCAAGGGATTAGATCTGATAGAGTGACTGAAGAACTATGGATGCAGGTTCATGACATTGTACAAGAGACAGGGATCATGACCATCCTCAAGAAAAAGAACTGCAAAGAAGCAAAATGGCTGTCTGAGGAGGCCTTACAAATAACTGAGAAAAGAAGAGAAGTGAAAAGCAAAGGAGAAAAGGAAAGATACACCCATTTGAATGCAAAGTTCCAAAGAATAGCAAGGAGAGATAAGAAAGCCTTCCTCAGTGATCAGTGCAAAGAAATAGAGGAAAACAATAGAATGGGAAAGACTAAAGATCTTTTCAAGAAAATTAGAGATATCAGGGGAACATTTCTTGCAAAGATGGGCTCAATAAAAGACAGAAATGATATAGACCTAACAGAAAATATTAAGAAGAGGTGGCAAGAATGCACAGAAGAACTGTACAAAAAAAGATCTTCACAATCCAGATAATCATGATGGTATGATCACTCACCTAGAGCCAGACATCCTGGAATGCGAAGTCATGTGGGCCTTAGGAAGCATCACCACAAACAAGCTAGTGGAAGTGATGGAATTCCAGTTGAGCTATTTCAGCTGGAAAGATGATACTGTGAAAGTGCTGCACTCAATATGCCAGCAAATTTGGAAAACTCAGCAGTGGCCACAAGACTGGAAAAGTTCAGTTTGCATTCCAATCCCAAAGAAAGGCAATGCCAAAAAATGCTCAAACTACTGCACAGTTGCACTCAAATCACACGCTAGTAAAGTAATGCTCAAAATTCTCCAAGCCAGGCTTCAACAGTACATGAACCGTGAACTGCCAGATGTTTAAGCCGGATTTTGAAAAGGCAAGGGAACCAGAGATCAAACTGCCAACATCCGATAGATCATTGAAAAAGCAAGAGAGTTCCAGAAAAACATCTATTTCTGCTTTATTGACTATGCCAAAGCCTTTGACTGTGTGGATCATAACAAACTGTGGAAAATTCTTAAAGAGATGGGAATACCAGACCACCTAACCTGCCTCTTGAGAAATCTGTATGCAGGTCAGGAAGCAACAGTTAGAACTGTACATGGAACAACGCACTGGTTCCAAATAGGGAAAGGAGTATGTCAAGGCTGTATATTGTCACCCTGCTTATTTAAGTTATATGCAGAGTACATCATGAGAAACGCTGGGCTGGATGAAGCACAAGCTGGAATCAAGATTGCCAGGAAAAATATCAATAACCTCAGATATGCAAATAACACCACCCTTTGGCAGAAAGTGAAGAAAAACTAAAGAGCCTCTTGATGAAAGTAAAAGAAGAGAGTGAAAAAGTTGGCTTAAAACTCAACATTCAGAAAACGAAGATCATGGCATCTGGTCCCATCACTTCATGGGAAATAGATGTGGAAACAGTGACAGACTTTATTTTGGGGGGCTCCAAAATCACTGCAGATGGTGATTGCAGCCATGAAATTAAGACGCTTACTCCTTGGGAAAAAAGTTATGACCAACATAGATAACATATTAAAAAGCAGAGACATTACTTTGCCAACTAAGGTCTATATAGTCAAAGCTATGATTTTTCCAGTAGTCATGTATAACTGTGAGAATTGGACTATAAAGAAAGCTGAGTGCTGAAGAATTGATGCTTTTGAACTGTGGTATTGGAGAAGACCTTTGAGAGTCCCTTGGACTGCAAGGAGATCTAACCAGTCTATCCTAAAGGAAATCAGTCCTGAATATTCATTGGAAGGACTAATGTTGAAGCTGAAACTCCAATACTTTGGCCACCTGATGTGAAGAACTGACTCATATGAAAAGCCCCTGATGCTGGGAAAGATTGAAGGCGGGGAGGAGAACGGGACGAAAGAGGATGAGATGGTTGGATGGCATCACTGACTCGATGGACATGAGTTTGAGTAAACTCTGGGATTTGGTGATGGACAGGGAGGCCTGGCGTGCTGCAGTCCACGGGGTTGCAAAGAGTCGGACACGACCGAGCAACTGAACTGAACTGACTGAAGCCACAAGGTTTGTAGTCATTTGATGTGGCAGCCGTAAGAAATTAATGCAAAGAGAAAACAAAATTGAACAGCAATGCAGTTTGGTTTCACCAGTTCAGAAGAGAGTAGAACTGCTTTCTTCCTCATCATTCTGAACACTTGCCTAGAGCCATATAGGTTATTTTGGTAGCCGTAACCACTGACTCATACTGAGATTACTGCTGATTAGACGTTCTAGGACTTTTTCATAGAGGTTGCCCTAAATCGAGTGGTTTTATATTTTGTGGATTTATCCTGATCTGTCATCCAGTCTTTACTCTTCATAGCAGCTGTGTGTCACCCATGAACATGATGATCATACTTTCTGTATCTTCACCTAAGTGGTTCTTAACCTTCGGTGGTTCTGGATTCAAGACTTTAATGAAAGATGTGGACCTTTCTGATGAAAAGTACTTATTTATGTATATATACACCGAGTTTTCAGTAAGGTTTAGGATGTTCAGATGCCTCTTGAAGCCTCAAGTGTGGTCCATAGACAAAGTTAAGAACACTGATGTAGGTTATTGATAAAAGTATCAAATATCAAAGAGTGTGAATGAACAGACCCTCTTAGTGTGTTCCTGAAAACCTTCTAAGATGGTTGACATTATTCCATGACTCAACACTTCTGGGGAGTGGAGTGGGCGTTTCACAGTTTACTAATTTATTTTATTGACTTTGCATTTAGTATTGTACATATTTCTTTGTCTTATGTTGTAAAAGTCAATCAAGTTCTTTGATTTAAAAAAATGTTTATTGTATTTACTTTGTTCCTGATTTGCTGGGAAGGAGAAGTCTTCGTGGCTTAACCATAGTATGTCATTTTCCTGTTGCCACTGTGATCAGTTATCTCAAACCAGGTGGCATAAAAAGAACACAGATTTATTACCTTACAGTTCTGGGAGTGAGAAGTCCTAAATGGGTCTCACTGGGCTAAAATCAAGGTGTTGGGCAAAACTGCATTCTTTATAGAAGGTCTGAGGGAGACTCCATTTCCTTGTTTCTTCCAGCTTCTAGAGACTGCCTGCATTCATTAGCTCATGGCCCCTTCCTCTTTAGAATCAGTAGTGAGCTTTTTTCAGAGCTTTCTATGACTCTCCTACCTCTCCTCTACACTTAAGACCCTGTGGTCACGTTGGGCCCACCCACATGTAATATTACATGTGGGCTTCCCTGGTGCCTCAGACTGTAAAGGGTCTGCCTGTAGTGCAGGAGACCGGGGTTTGATCCCTAGGTGGGGCAGTTACCCTGGAGAAGGGAATGGCAGCCCACTCCAGTATTCTGGCCTGAGAAGTCCTTGGGCAGAGGAGCCAGGTGGGCTGCAGTCCGTGGGGTGGCAAAGAGTTGGTAATGACTGAGCGATATTCACTTTCACCCACATAATCCAAGGTAATCTCTTTATTTTAAAGACAGCCAATTACCAACCTTAATTCCCTCTTGTCGAGTAACCTAACGTATTCACAGGTCCCAAGGATCAAGATGGAGACATCTGGGGATGGAGAGCATTACTCATCCTTCTGCACGTAGTGAGCCTGTGTAGGCATCCCATTATTTAAGTGTCTACAAATTATTCCTTTAGTAATTATTTCTGACGTTTGCTAAGGATTAATAGTACCCTAAGGAACTCATAACTTCCACAGCCCTTGTTTATCAGTTTATAAACAATGAAATGCTATTTACACAGGTTAGTTTTCTGATACCTTTCTTCTGTGATTCCTCAAAGTTCCTTCAGTGATGCAGTTTCTTTTTTCAGTCTTGTCACCAGACTGTAGTTCATCTGGATCAGAAATCCTAAACTCATGAGGGACAGCTGCTTCAAATACTCATTCAGCAAATAATTATTAAACACCTAGTATATAGCGGGCTTAAAATACCTCAGCAGCGGCCGTGGTGCTGCTCGCGCAGGATGCCGACTGCTGCGGGGCGGCCGGAGCGGAGTCTCCGCGGGGCTAGGCTGCGGGCGCCGCGGCCGATGGTCGGGACTGCGGGCTGCGGCCGGGGCCCTGGCGCGCAGCGACGCGAGGAGGAGCACGTGTTTCTGGAGCAGAGATGGCCACCACGGCATGACATGGTTGCGGCTGCCTGAAGAAGCATTGCTGGCTTGGGAAGCAGCTTCAGAAAGATCACCTCAGAGACGGAGGTGGGAGTCAGGTAGTGACCCGCGCCCTCAGTTACATGTGTGGAGCCAGCGGTGGCGGCCAATTGGCCCCAGCAGCGGAAAGCTTGGGATACCCTTGGTCCCTGGGTGGCAGACGGGCTCCGTGGTGGACAGCGGCTCCAGGGTGGCCGACTGCAGTGGTGAAGCTGGGATGCCCTCAGCTCCTGGGCCTCATCCTATGTCAGCTTCATGCACTCATTTCACATTCCAGCAAGATTATGCTCAAAATCCTTCAAGCTAGAGATCAGCAGTATGTGAGCTGAGACCTTCCACATGTACAAACTGGATTTAGAAAAGGCAGAGGAACCAGAGATCAAATGCCAACGAATGCTGGATCATAGAAAAAACAAGGCAATTCAAAAAAAAAATCTACTTCTGCTTCACTGACTAAGCTAAAGCCTTTGACTGTGTGGGTCACAACAAACTAGAAAATTCTCAAAGAAATGGGAGTACCAGACCACCTTACCTGCCTCCAGAGAAGCCTGTATGCGGGAGAAAAAACAACAGTTAGAACCAGACATGAAACAAACTGGTTCAAAATTGAGAAAGGAGTACATCAAGGCTATATATTGTCACCCTGCTTTATTTAACATATATGCAGTGTACATCATACAAAATCCCAGAATCAAGATTGCCAGGAGAAATATCAGTAACCTCAGATATGCAGATGAGAGGAACTAAAGAGCCACTTGATTAAAGTGAAATAGGACAATGAAAAAAACTGGCTTAAAACTCAACATTCAAAAAACTAAGATAATGGCATCCAGTCCTGTCACTTCATGGCAAATAGATGGGGGAGATGTGGAGAAACTGTGTCATATTTCATTTTCTTGGGCTCCAAAATCAATGCGGATGGTGACTGCAGTTACACAATTAAAAGATACTTGCTCCTTGGAAAAATAGCTATGACAAACCTAGACAGTGTATTAAAAAGCAGAGACATCACTTTGCCAACAGAGATCCATCTAGTCAAAGCTATGGTTTTTCCAGTGGTCATGTATGGATGTGAGAGTTGGACTGTGAAGAAGGCCGAGCGCCGAAGAATTGATGCTTTCAACTGTGGTGCTGGAGAAGACTCTTGAGAGTCCCTTGGACTGCAAGGAGATCAAACCAGTCCATCCTAAAGGAAATCAGTCCTGAATATTCATTGGAAAGACTGATGGGGAAGCACCAATACTTCAGCCACATGATGAGAACAGGGCAAGAGAAGGGGGGCGACAGAGGATGAGATGTTTGGATGGCATTACTGACTCAGTGGACATGAGTAGGAGATAGTGATTTACAGAGAAGCCTGGCATGCTGCGGTTCATGGGGTCATAAAGAGTCAGACATGACTTTAGCAACTGAACAGGAAGTATATAGCAGGCAGAACAAGAAGTTTCTGCATTCTGTCTGGTGCAAGCAGCAAGGTAAGTCAGTCCCTGTGTATTGTGTTGTGGCGAAAACAGACGTTAAACAAATAATAACACAAGAATTATTTAATAGTAATTCTTGGGGAAAGGATCAAGATACTGAGAGAGCATAAATGAGAATATTAACCCAGTCTAGGTTAGTCAGGGAATACTTCTCTGAAGAAATGATGTTTAAGCTGAGGATAAAGCATGAGCAGATATTAAACAAAGAGGGATATGGAATGGAAGACCAGTTTAGGCTAGGAACATATATGAAAACTGAAAGTGATATTTAAAACAACAACAACAACAACCTTGGAATGCTTGAGCTTAGAGAGTAAGGGGGAGTTTAGAGAGTAAGGGGGAGGATGGTATATAGCAGAGATGAAAATGTGGGTCGGTACTTTATAGGCTGTGTTCCAATTTTTTACGTTATCCCGAGAGGAATAGAACACTTGAAGGGTTGGTTGGTTTGATTTTTGTTGGTCTCACTGAGTCTTTGTTGCCACACTTGAGCTTTCTCTGGTTGCAGTGAGCGGAGGCTGCTCTTGCGGTGGTTGGGGTTCTTTCTGCAGTGCTTTCTCTTGCAGCGCACAGGCCCTAGGCTCACGGGCTCTGATAGTTCTGATTCACAGACTCATTAGTTGCGGCTCAGGCTCAGTAACTGTGGTGCATGGGTTTACTTGCTCTGTGGCATGTGGAATCTTTCCAGCCCAGGGATCAAACCCATGTCCCCTGCTTTGGCAGGAGGATTCTTATCCACTGTACCACCAGGGAAGTCTCTTACAAGTATGGTAAAATACACATAACATAAAGTCTACCATCTTAACCAATTTAGGTGTGGGATATTTTAGTAGTATTGCATAGATGCACATTATTGTGCAACCAGTCTCCAGAACTGTTTCATCTTGAAAAACTGAAACTGCATACCCATTAAACATCTATGAATTTCCTTCTCTCCCTGGCCCCTGAAACCCATCCTTCTGCTTTCTGTCTCTATGAATTTGACTGCTCTAGAAACCTCATATAAGTGGAGTCATGCAGTATTCGTTTGCTATAACACAGAAAAATGTACAGTCAAAAGTCTGCAGCTTGATGAATGACTCTAGCAAACCCATTGATGTCACTCTGAACCTCGGCAAGAAATAGAGCGTTACCAGCTCCACAGAGCTTCCTGGATATCCCCTTTCAATCACTATTTCTCCTCCCTTGCTCCCCCAAAGTAAATACTATTCTGACTGAATACTAGAGATTATGCCTGTTTTTTGACTTATATACATAGAATCGTGGTATGTATTATTTTTCATCTTAGATTACTTTCTTTTGCTCACATCCTGCTGGTGAGATAAATGCATGTTGTTGCATATAGCAGTAATTTGTCAGTGATCCAGTGCATGAATATACTGCATTTTACCTGTTTTGCTGTTGAAGGACGTGTGGGATGCCTGCTTTTTAGCAATTACAACCAGTGCTGTCATAAAGATTGGGTACATGTCTTCTGTTACACGTATATCACATTTTATTGAGTATATGCTTAGGAGTGGAATTATTCTTTCCCTCTCAGTTTTCTTACAAGGCTGATATGTCCATAACAATTCACCCGTCTTTCCTCCAAAAATCTGTTCCTCCTTCAGTGTTTGCTGTTTCAGTCAGCACAGCCTTTTACCCCCATGTCTAATTAATTACCAAGTCCTGTTGATCCATACGCTTTAACATCTCTAAAATGTGTCTCCATTTCTCTCCACATCCACTGGAACCTTCTCATCTCTTACCTGGACTGTGGCTTCCTAACTGGCCTTCCTGTGTCTGCTGGCATTCTCTCGCTGTAGTACTGGGAGGCACACTTTTTTTATTATGTGTGTACATTTATCCCCAATATATGTATTATACTTATAAATGTTAAACCACACTACTGGTTTTCTTTGACATAGTACCTTAAAGTGTAACACTTAGGTTAATAGTTAATAATAGCTATAATAAGTCTGTATTTCTCATAGTCTTTTGTGATCATTTCCTATTTGATGGTGTTCTTTTCCAAATCTGATTAGTTGGGGTTTTTTTTTAAACCTATTATGGTTAGTGAAAAAGGGCTTGTGTAGGAGTAGAAATGTCAGCTGTGCCAATTTATTTTTGCTTTATTTTGTAGGGACTTTTTTAAGACATTTGTCCATTTAATGAGAGACAGTTTAGTTAAAAGTAGATGGTATCATGTGTAACTTGATATAACTGTAAATGCTATTTTGTAATAAACTGAAAAAAACATGTGTGTGAGGGAGTTATGCACCCACTTTACATTTATGGGATCCTTCTTCATTCAGGACACCTCAGAATACCATATGAGGTACACAACCATCTGACATGGTTAATCCAGTGTTGATCCATAATTAAATGTCATTAATTCTTAATTTCTTATTTATTATAACAATGATTGTGTTTTTTTTATTTTGGTTGACGTAAATTTAGAAAGGTCACTAGATACCTACACACACACAGTCAATTGTACTTCTGTGTGCCAGAGCAAACAATTAGAAAATGTATTTTTAATATAATTTAAAATGTTATTGGCCCTGAAAACTAAAAAATATTGTCACAGGAAGTTCCAGAAAACCCAAATAAATGGAAAGACATCCCATGTTCATGGATCTAAAAACTTAATACTGGTATAGTGGCAGTACTCCCCCAGACTGACCTACAGAGTCAGTATAATCCTAAAAAAAAATACCAGCTGGCTTTTTTGCAGAAATTGACAAGCAAAATTTATGTGGATCCAGAACTGTCAAAACAATGTTGAAAAAGAAAAATAAAATTAAAGTGCTATATTTCCTGATTTCAAAGAAAGAAAGAAAGTGAAGTTGTTCAGTCGTGTCTGACTTTTTGCGACCCCATGGACTATAGCCTACCAGGCTCCTCCGTCCATGGGATTTCCATGCAAGAGTACTGGAGTGGGTTGCCATTTCCTTCTCCAGGGTTTCTTCCCAACCCAGGGATTGAACCCAGCTTTTCCGCATTGTAGCCAGACACTTTACCATCTGAGCCCCCAGGGAAGTCCTGATTTCAAAACATACTATAAATCACTGTGGATTGGCATAGACATATGTTGACCATGCCATGTTGACCTTGGTGTATTGCCCCCATCAAAGTCTCATTTCTCGCTCTCAGACATGTTCTGAGTTCTTCTTTTCACTTGGATTTTCTTCAAGGATGTACTCTATCTTGATATAACTGCTTTTCCCTTTTTCCCTCTGAATAGTAGTTTCTTAGGTAAAGTATTCTTTTTTATTATTATCAGCCAATCTTGAGACCCACTTAAAGAAATCTCATCGATTATTTTGTATATTTAGGATAAACTTTAATATTTTTGTCATCATGCTGTGTGCTTAGTCTTGTCGGACTCTTTGCGACCCCATGGACTGTAGCCTGCCAACTCCTCTGTCCACGGGGATTCTCCAGGCAAGAATACTGGAGTGAGTTGCCATGCCCTCCTCCAGGGGATCTCTCGACCCAAGGATCGAACCCAGGTTCCCCACCTTGCAGGCGTATTCTTTACTGTCTGAGCCACCAGGGAAGCCCACTCACGCTAACTGCTGAGGAAGGAGGTAGGAGAAGATGAAAAAAAAAATCATGAAATCAGTCCCTATGGAGGACAGTTGGAAAGAAAAGCACCGTATGGTGAGACGCTATTCACGTGAGAAAGCAAATGAGAGCAGGAGTGTGGAGTTTTCATAACCTGAGGTGTTTGTAAACCAAAGTCATGACAAGTCGTTCTTTTGTCGTTACTTATATTTTTTGTCATGATTGATTTCATGATTTTTTTTTTTTTCATGTTCTCCTAGGTCCTTCCTCAGAAGTTTTGCTTAAAGCCCTTTGATCAGTGGTCAGTCAGCCTCTGGACAAATATTTCTCTTGTTAGTGTGAGACTGTTCCGTGCCCATCATTTTTTTTTTTTCATGAGAATGAATCATTTCTTTTAACTCATCATTAATTCAAGGGATAACAACAATCTCATCATACACTTAGCTAGCTCCTGTGAAATGTAAGGAATAGTGGGAAACTATGTAAATAGAAATTTGCATGAAACAAGGACCCTAGACAATTGAATTGTATGAGTTCTTAATATATTTTGCATATTCACCCCATATCAGATGTATGAACTGCAGATATTTTCTCTCTTTCCTTAGGTTGCCTTTTAATTTTGTTGATGGGATCATTTGCTGAGCAGATGCTTTTTAGTTTGATGTATTCCCAATTGTGTATTTTTGGTATTGTTGCCTTTGCTTTTGGTGTCAAATCCAAAAACTCATTGCCTAGACTGTTGTCAGGGATCTTACTTCCTGTGTATTCTTCTAGGAGTTTTATGGTTTCAGGTCTTACATTCAGTTTTTGTGTATGTTGTAAGATAGTGGTACAGTTTCGATCTTTTGCATGTAGCTGTCCAGTTTTTCCAAAGCTTTCCTTTTCCTATTGTATATTCTTGTTTGCTTTGCAGTAAATGAATTGACTGTGTATGTGTGATTATTTCTGGGGATTCTGTTCTGTTCCATTTATCTGTGTATCTGTTTTTATGTCAGTATCATACTGTTTTGATTACTATAGCTTAATAATATAGTTTGAAATTAGGGAGCATGGTTTGTCTAGCTTTGTTCTTCTTCTTCAAGATTGCTTTGTCTATTTGGGATATTTTGTGATCCCATACAAATTACAGGATTATTTGTTCTGTTTCTGTGGGAAATGTCATTGAACTTTTTATGGAAATCACATTGCATCTGTAGATTGCTTTGGGTAAAATGGACATTTTAACAATATTAAATCTTCCAAACTATGAGCGTAGAATATCTTTTCATTTATTTGTGTCTTTTTCCGTTTCTTTCATTGGTGTATTATAGTTTTCATTGTTTGGGTCTTTCACCTCCGTGGTTGGGTTTATTCCTAGGTATTTAATTTTTTTTGATGCACCTATAAATGGGACTGTTTTCTTAACTCTCTTTCTGGTAGTTTGTTATCTATATAGAACACAAACATAACTGATTTACATATGTTGATTTTGTGTCCTGCAATTTTATTGAATTTATTAGTTCAGACAGTTTTTCATGGAATCTTTGGGGTTTTCTATAAATACAACATCATGTTATCTACAGATCGTGTCTTACTGGGCTTCCCTGGTGGCTCTGATGGTAAACAGTTTGCCTGCAATGCAGGAGACCCAGGTTCAATCCTTGGGTCAGGAAGATCCCCTGAAGGAGGAAATGGCAACCCATTCAGTATTCTTGCCTGGAAAATTCCATGGACAGAAGAGCTTGATGGGCTACAGTCCATGGGGTTGCAAAGAGTTGGACACAACTGAACGACTTAACACATACATCTACAAATAGAGACAGTTTTACTTCCTTTCAGATTTGGATGCCTTTTATTTATTTTTCTTGCCTGATTGTTATGGCTAGTATTACCAGTACCGTGTTGCATAAATGTAGCAAAATGGGTATCCTTGTCTTTTTCCTAATCTTAGAGGAAGAGCTTTTAGGTTTTCACTGTTGAGTATGATGTTAACTGTGGGCTTGTCATTATGTTGAGGTACATTCCCTCTCTACCCATTTTACTTTGTTGAGAGGTTTTTTTTTTTATCATAAATGATGCTGAATTTTATCACATGCTTCTGCATCTGTGGTGATGATCATATGATTTTTATTCTTCTGGTTAATGTGGTATATCACATTGATTCATGGATGTTGAAGCATCCTTGCATCCCTGGAATAAATCTCACTTGATCACAGTGTATTACTCTTTTAATGTGTTGTTGAATGCACAATTATAACATTTGAAAATGTGTTTCAGATAGCCCAGTCTTTTTCAACACTGTCATTTTGTCAGAGCCACTAGCACTAAAAGTATTAGTACCAGAAACAAGAAATGATAAATAAAATAGGAGTGCTCCTGCGTCTTTTACTTTTCTGCCCGAGAAGTGATCCTGTCTTTCAGTGCTGTTTACTTTGAGTTATAAAATGAATGTTTTGGGGAAACCTCATGTATAGCATGGTGACTATAGTTAATAATACTGCATTGTATACTTGAAATTTGGTAAAATAGTAGGTCATCACCACACACCAAAAAATAAAAGTAATTATATGAGGTAATGGATATGTTAATTGACTTGACTGTAATCATTTCACAGTGTATAGGTAAATCAGATCACCATCTTAAATATATACTTGCTTTGTCGCTCAGTTGTGTCCAACTGTTTGTGACCCCATGGATTGTAGCCCACCAGTCTCCTCTGTCATGGGAATTCTCCAGACAAGAATACTAGAGTAGGTTGCCATGCCCTCCTCCAGGGGCTCTTCCCAACCCAGGGATCGAACCCAGGTCTTCTGTATTGCAGGCAGATTCTTTACTGTCTGAGCCACCAGGGAAGCCCTAAATATATGTAGTGTTTATTAATAGTTGTATTAATTATTTTATTAATTATACCTCAGTAAAGCTGGAGTGGGGAGTCGTGCCTTCATATACTCCTTTGGGCCTTCAGTGGTGTTCTTACATCTCTCTCTACATCAGCAGGATTTAGTTACAGTGAGGTTGTCTAGCGAGTTCTTGATGGCAGCCAGGAAAATTGAACACTATTGATTGAGCGGGTCTCTTTATAGCCACTTACCTGTTTTCAGGAATGCAATGAAAGTTTCCACTTTACATGTTTAACAGTCTTATTGATGATACTATCAGTAAGGAATTCTATGTAGAATGATCACATTTGATGTGGAAAGACTTTGAGATACTCCGTATTCATGAAGAAATATCTAGCAAGCAGTTGAAAATTAAAGACTAAAAGCTCAAGAGAGATTTAGAATTAAGCATTATCTACATATAGGTGATAGTTGAAGCTATGTGAATGGACCCACTGAGAAAAGAGGGCCTAGGGGCAGAGCCTTAGTGAACACACCTGCTGAGAGACTAGCAATGGAAAAATACAAAAGAGTGGTCAGAGAGCTGGGAGGAAAATGTGATGGATAGGAACCAGCAGAAAAGAAAGCCTCAGAGAGAGTTGTACTCAGTGCTCTAATGCTTTTGTGGAATGGGGAGTGATATGGATAAAATAATTAGCATTTCTGTATGTTGTACTGTGATACCATTATTTTACCTTGCAGTGATTTTTTAGTTATTTTGATTTATAGCATCTCTCTTGCATGAAGTATTTGTTATATCAATTGTAATAAAAATTGTTTCTGAACATGACTTTCCAGGTTGATTTGTATTAGCCATCATTTAAAATTACTTTAAGATGCTTTTTATTATGTCATGGAGAACATCCAAAAGATATATATATATATAATTTCTAAGGATGTGAAAAATAATCAAAATCCATTTGAGAACCACAGTAACTAAGTAATGATAATGGATGGCTATTGACAAACTTGCTGACTGTTCAGCTATGTATGATCTTTTCTGCAATGCTGATGGATATATCCAGCACTCTAGGTATACAGAAGATATTTTATTGTTTTCTTTTCCTTTAAAATTCTGTATGAAAAGATTGTAATTTATTGTAAAAGTTTGTTTCTTCAGAATAAAACCAAAAGTAAAAATTGACGGTTAATAGAAAAATAAACACATCTATTTTGCTTCTTAAAAATAATAGATTTGAAAGTAAAAAGTAGGTGGGTAACATTTGAGAACCTACACAGTTAAAATGTTCTCTCCAGCTCCTCTCAATATAAGAAGCAGAAGACAGTGGAATATTACCTTTAGTGTGCTAACAGAACAATAAAATCTAGACTTTTTACCTTAATTTATCATTCAAGGATGAGAGAAAGTAAAAGAAGTTTTCAGATATGTAAAAACACGTTTACCATGAAAAGCAGGTTTATCCTTAACAGATCTTCATTGAAAGAACTTCTAAAATATGTGGAATAAGTAAGAAGAAGGAAGCACAGAAGTGAGATGTGAATAGTACTGTGGTGGTTAATTTTATGTGTCACCTTCACAGGGCCAAAGGTTCCCAGGTATTTAGTCAGCATCATTCTGAGGGTTTCTGTTAGGGTGTTTTTAGGTGAGAAAAACATAGAAATTGGTAGATTGAATAAGGCAGATTAAAGCAGATTGCTCTCCCTGTTGTGGTTGGGTGTCATCCAATCAGTTGAAGGCTTGGATGAAACAAAGGGAGTGGTTATCCTTCAAATAAGTAAGTTTCTTCTTTCCTGACTGCCTTCAAACTGGTCGTTGGCTTTTTCCTGTCTTTGGAGTTAAACTGAAACATCAGCACATCTTGCCAGCCTTGGACTGGAACTCCACCATCAACTCTCCAACTTACTGACTTACCCTGCAGATCCTGGGACTTACTCAGTTCAGTTGCTCAGTCGTGTCTGATTCTTTGCGATCCCCTAGACTGCAGTACGCCAGGCTTCCCTGTTCATCACCAGCTCCTGGAGCTTGCTCAAAGTCAGGTTCATTGAGTCGGTGATGCCATCCAACCATCTCATCCTCTGTTGTCCCCTCCACCTCTTGCCTTCAGTCTTTCCCAGCATCAGGGTCTTTTCTAAGGAGTCAGTTCTTCACATCAGGTGGCTGAAGTATTGGAGCTTCAGCTTCAGCATTAGTCCTTCCAATGAATATTCAGGACAGATTTCCTTTAGGATGGTTTGATCTCCTTGCTGTCCAAGGGACCCTCAAGAGCCTTCTCTCAACACTGCAACTCAAAAGCATCAATTCTTTGGCACCCAGTTTTCTTTATAGTCCTTGTTAGCCTCCTTTATGGGACTCGTTAGCCTCCATAATTGCATGAGGCAGTCCCTTACGAAATAAATCTCTTTATATATGCAAATATCTTACTGGTCTGTTTCTCTGGAGAACCTTGACTAATGTAAGAACAGACAGGCACCTGTAGGTAAAGCTTAACAAACATTGACTGTATGAAGCACTGACTATTAGGGGATAATTAAAGCAAGGTGGAGCTGTATAGTGGACAGTTATGCCTAAGATGAAAGGTGGTGGTTGGAGTTGCTGTCTAAAAGGGGGTGAAAGGTAGTCCCCCAGAAGATACGTTCATGTCTGATCCCTGGAACGTGTGAATGTGGAAACATTATTTGGGGGGAAAAGTCTTTGCAGTTGTCATTAATAAAGATCCTTAGGTGAGATCATCCTTGACAGCATAGATAGATCCTAAATCCAATGAAAAGTGTGTTTGTAAGAGACAGGAGTGAAGGGACAGACACAGAGGAGAAGGCCATGAGAAAGCAAAGGTAGGCGCGATGCAGCCACAAACCAAGGTCACGTGGAGCTGCCAGAAGCTGGAACAGGCAAGGAAGGACTCTTCACTAGGACCTGCATTAGAGAGATGGCCCTGCCAGCAACCTTGAGTTAACACTTCTGGCCTTCAGAATGGTGAGAGAATAATAAATTCCTGTTGTTTAAACAAGCACCAGGTTTACAGTACTTTGTTACAGAAGCCTTTTAAGACCCTTGTGTTATTTAGGAAGAAGACAGAGTGATTAAATGTCTGCATTCACAGATGAAGAAAAAGCAAAATCTCATTTAGTGTTTATAGATAATTTCCCTGGCCTCTTGGATTCTACCGTGGATCCTTAGAGAGACCTCTTGCCCTAGATGTTATTCTTTAGGTAAAGCTCTCCTCTCCTGGATAGTTACCACTCCTCTCAGGTCAGGGAGGATGGCAAAAGATTGGCATCACAGCCGCCTCTCTGTGTCAAAGGACTTTTCCAGGAAGCTTTCTTCTTAGGTTTGATCTTCTTGATGTGCTTGAGTTGCCAAATTTGGATCCTGGTGGATTAAGAGAGCCCCTCATGGCTGCTTGACTCACATGAGAGATGTGAGTGCTCCAAGTGACAAATTCCTGCTTAAGTTGATTAAAATAAGGAAGACATTAAACCTGTGTCAGAACCAGAAGCTCCAGGTAGGGCAGCTTTCACGGTCCAGGAATTCAGCACTCAGCAGTGTTCCCAAGGATCTTGTCCCTTTCATTGTCCCTTTGCCATTGTATTAGTAGCTTTGCTGCTGCTGCTGCTAAAGTCACTTCAGTCGTGTCTGACTCTGTACAACCCCATAGACGGCAGCCAACTAGGCTCCTCTGTCCCTGGGATTCTCCAGGCAAGAATACTGGAGTGGGTTGCCATTTCCTTCTCCAATGCATGAAAGTGCAAAGTGAAAGTGAAGTCGCTCAGTCGTGCCACACTCTTAGTGACCCCGTGGACTGCAGCCTACTGGCTCCTCCGTCCATGGAATATTCCAGGCAAGAGTACTGGAGTGGGTTGTCATTGCCTTCTCCGATTAATAGCTTTAACTTTATTGTAAGGTTTTCCCTTCTCGATCGTAAAATGACTGTCAGCAAAAACTTGACTCATATGTTCTATTACTCACATCCTGTGGTAAGCACAGAGAAGTCCTCTCATTCATATGTAATGTAACTTCTGGGTGGTTCATCTTAGATTGTCTGTCTACCTCCCAAAGTTTGGGCTCCAGTAGGTGTCACTTAAAGCACGTGACTGTGTAGCAGTGATAACCAAATTAAATTAGGTTTCTGTTTCTGGTTTTCGTTTGGCGGTAGGTATTTTTGGCAACTAATAGCATCCATTTGAAACCTCAAAGTGATCCATTGGCCTTGCCTGAAGGTGGGGCAAAGCAGCCTGGAAAGAAATTAAAAAGTGACTGTCCATAGACCTGCCTACAGATGCTGTCCCATGCCTCCTTCCATGTGAACCAGCAAAGACATTCAAGAATGTTAGGTCATCGAGGCAGGACCAGTCTCTGCTTGGAATGAGAGGGAATGAATCTCCTTCCTGTGTGTAATTATCCATATTCCTCTTCTGATTCTTAGCATTCTGACTTAGTTGTATATACTGGAAACTGGATTTGTATAAGTAAAATTTGAAAAATAGTTTCTCAGGAAAGAGCTGATGGGCATGAAATGTTAGTAAGCATTGTTGCTCCAGTAAGAAAAAAGCCTGCCAGCAATGTAGAGAGAATTCTAGCTCCAGAGGGTCCTAGACCTCCAAGTGGTTTGAGTGCACACGTGGAGGGAGGGGAATCAGTAAAGAAGGTTAGCAAGGAGGGCTGTGAAAGAAAAGGAGGAAGTGGAGAATGGGAGGATGGGGGTCTTGGAAGCCAAGAGAGTAGAGTGCTCAGCTGGGACACTTGTAGCTGCCAGGTCAGTTTGGAAGAGGATCACACATGTCTTGGGATTTAGCAATGCTGAGGTTATTGATGCCTTTTCAGAGCACTTTTAGTGGAGTGACTGAATGCAGAGATTAAAATGTCATGAGGAGGGACTTCTCTGGTGGCCCACTGGTTGAGAATCTGCCATGCAGTGCAGGGTATGGGAGTCCAATCCCTGGTGCGGGAACTAAGATCTCACATGCTGCGGGGCAGCTAAGCCTGTGCACTGCAGTTACTGAACCTGTGTGCTCCAGAGCCAGCTTGCTGCAACTACTGAGCCCACGCTCCACAACCAGAGAATCCACACACCACAAGAAGAGATTCCACATGGTGCAACAAAGAGCCGACAGCAGCCAAGTAAATACAGGCTTTTAAAATGTGGTGAGAAGTGGGTGGACACTGAGGAGATGAGAATCACAGGTACAGATAGCTCTTGAGAACAGTAGCAGTAAAGGGGAGTCTTTTGAGATACTGTTCTTTCTTCTCCTTTATTCTTACGATGGAAGAAACAAGCAGGTTTAAATGAGAGGCGAAAAGGCGGGGAATGATCATTGATACAAGGTTCCTGAGAAAACAAGAAGGGCTAGGGTCCAGGTTGTTTCTGCAGGCCATTATGATAACAAATCCTACCATAAAAATATATATATAACAGAAGTATTGGGGGAGGGATTTAAAAAACTAGATACAAGATTAAGGCAAAAGTTAAAATTTACACATCAGTTAACAGAAAATTAAAAGAGTAAGCGTTTTCAGTGTTTCAGAGACTGAACAACTGATGAAGACGAGTGATAGCAAGATGGTGGAGGTTTGACAGGAAACAACAACCTCTGTAAGGCAATTAGTCTCCAATTGAAAAGTAAATTAGATTCAAGTGAAAATTAGAAATAGGAAGTTTATCCATGAAAGTAATAAAGGGATGAAAGCTAGCTACTTAAGTCCAGTAGCTAAACATATAAAGTTAAGAAGTTAGGTGAAAAACAGTCCTGTGGTTACCAAAGGGGAAAGAGGGAGGGATAAATTTGGGATTAACAGGTGACACTGCTATATATAAAATAAACAACAAGGACTGCTGCGTAGCACAGGGAACACTATTCGGTATCTTTTAATAACCTATCAGTTCAGTTCAGTCCCTCAGTAATGTCCGACTCTTTGCAACCCCATGAACCACAGGATGCCAGGCCTCCCTGTCCATCACCAACATCCAGAGTCCACCCAAACCTATGTCCATTGAGTCAGTGATGCCATCCAACCATCTCATCCTCTGCCGTCCCCTTCTCCTCCTGCCCTCAATCTTTCCCAGCATCAGGGTCTTTTCAAATGAGTCAGCTCTTCGCATCAGGTGGCCAAAGTATTGGAGCCTCAGCTTCAGCATCAGTCCTTCCAATGAATATTCAGGACTGATTTCCTTTAGGATGGACTGGTTGGATCTCCTAGCAGTCCAAGGAACTCTTAAGAGTCTTTTCCAACACCACAGTTCAAAAGCATCAATTTTTCAGTGCTCAGCTTTCTTTATAGTCCAACTCTCACATCCATACATAACTACTGGAAAAACCATAGCCTTGACTAGACAGACCTTTGTCGGCAAAGTAATGTCTCTGCTTTTTAATGTGCTGTCTAGGTTGATCATAACTTTCCTTCCAAGGAGCAGTCGTCTTTTAATTTCATGGCTGCAATCACCAGCTGCAGTGATTTTGGAGCCCCAGAAAATAAAGTCTGCCACTGTTTCCACTCTTTCCCCATCTATTTGCCATGAAGTGATGGGACCGGATGACATGATCTTTGTTTTTTGAGTGTTGAGCTTTAAGTCAACCTTTTCACTCTCCTCTTTCACTTTCATCAAGAGGCTCTTTAGTTCTTCTTCACTTTGTGCCATAAGGGTGGTGTCATCTGAATATCTGAGGTTATTGGTATTTCTCCCAGAAATCTTGATTCCAGCTTGATTCCCCACATGGCATGGCTTAGTTTCATTGAGTTAGACAAGGCTGTGGTCCATGTGATCAGATTAGGTAGTTGTCTGGGATAGTGGTGTCAGTCTGTCTGCCCTCTGATGCCCTCTCTCAGCGCCTACTGTCTTACTTGGGTTTTTCTTACCTTGGACGTGGAATATCTCTTCATGGCTGCTCCAGCAAAGCACAGCCACTGCTCCTGACCTTGGACGTAGAGTAGCTCCTCTCGGCCACCGCTCCTGACCTTGGACATGGGGTAGCTCGCTCAGCCACTGTGCCGTGCAGCTGCCGCTCCTGTGCCACGCATTATTATAACCTTTAGTGGAAAATAATCTAACTGAATCACTTTGCTGTACTTCTGAAATTAATCCAACAT